>NW_006921701.1:1251486-1291705 GCF_000298275.1 Orycteropus afer afer | reverse complement strand
CAGCCTCAAAACTCACGTCTACATGTCACCACAGTAGGACAAACTGACAGACAAGTTTGTCCTGCTGTTGGAGACCTCTTGTATCACCCCCACCTGGGTCCCTGTGGCTGACTGTTCCTCTGTCTGGCTTCCTGGCTTTTAATCCCCTTTCTCCTGCTCTTCTGGCCTGCTGCTTTGGACATCCCTGAGTTGTCCCTGGGGCTGACTGACTGTCTAGATAAGGGTCTAGAAAAGAGTAAGCCTAGTAAGACAGAATTATTTATTTATTTTTAGACAGTAACTACCCTATTGCAATCAAATACTGTAGAAATAACCATGACCCTGTCACCATCCATGGAACATATACAAAGATGGAACATATACAAAGATGGACCATATCCTGAAACATGAAACATCAACAAATTTTAGAGAATTGAAATCATACAGAGTGTATTCTAGGACCGCAATAGAATGAAACTAGAAATCAATAACAGAAAGATAACTAGAAAATCTCTGAACATGTAGAAACTAAACAACACACTTCTAAATAATTGATATGTCAAAGAACAAGTCTCATGGGAAATAAAAAAAGCAAAATACCTTGGACTGTATGAAAATAATTTAACATATCAAAATTTATGGGATGAGCTAAAGCAGGTGTTCTGGTTACCTAGTACCACTCTGACAGAAATATACTGCAAATAGAATGACTTGAACAAATAGGAGTTTACTCTCTTGCAGTTCAGGAGGCTAGAAGTCTGAGTTCAATGTTCTAGGCTCTAAGGGCTGTGTCCTTGTGCTTCAGCTCTGCCTCTTGCTCCCGGCCCACTGAAGCTAGAGTTATCTCTTCACTCAGGCAGCTACTGGCTGCTGAGGCTAACAAGCCCAAGGTTGACAAATAAAATGGCACAGTCCCAATGTTACTAAACCACACAGCAGGCCATTAATTCAAGTCCATTGAAAGTCCCAAGGTTGGCAAAGCATGGCAGGCTGCTGAACAATGACATGGCTACATGCAGGGTTCAAGCATGCCATAAGCTAGAGACCGTTCCCAAAGCTGTTTCTTATACACGGGAAGCAGACCACATCCCTAAGGCAGCTACTCAGCTGCTCACAGTAGATTCTACCATAGAGTTGATTACCAGTTTCATCATGGGGAATACTATATCCAGCTGCCTAGCCACTCAACCAGGCCCAGCTAGGCTGACACCCAAACTTTACTACTACAGCAGGGCTGAAAGGGAACTTTGTAGCATTAAATGCTTAGATTAGAAAAAGAGAAATTTCAAATCAGTAATCTAAGTTCCTACATCAAGAATCTAGAAAAAGAAGAACAGAATAAATCCAATTCAAGCAGAAGGAAGAAAATAGTGAAGATAGAAGTAGAAATCATTACAATTGAAAACAGAAAAGCAATAGTGAAAAACAAGGAAACAAAAAGCTGATTTTGTTTTAAGGGTAATAAAACTGACAAACTCCCAGCAAGGCTGACAAATGAAAAGAAAAAAAAAAAAAAAAAAACATTTACAACAACAGGAATGAAATAGGGGATGCCACTACAGATTCTACAAACATGAAAAGGGTAAGGGACTATCATATGTTGCTTTAATAATGTAAATTTGACAAGTTGGACAAAATGCAGCAATTCCATGTAAAGCACACATTATCACAATTTGACCAATATGAAACAGATCATTTAAGTAGCCCTATGACTGTTAAGAATATCCACTGAGCTGTTTCAATAAATGGATGCAATGCTATATATGCTTACTCGTTTTGTTGTTGTTGTTATGTGCCGTCGAGTCGACCCCGACTCATAGCGACCCCTCCTTGGGTTTCCGAGGCAGTATCACTACGGAAGTAGGATTGCCCAACCTTCCTTCCGAGGAGTGGCTGGTGGGTTTGAACCGCCAGCCTTCTGGTTAGCAGTCAAGTGCTTTAGCCACTATGCTACCAGAGCTCGACAGTTACCTGGTCAACTGACTGGAAGAGATCAATACTTATGCCCATCTGAAAACAGGTCATCCAACAGAATGTGGAAATTACTGAACAATATCATTAATATCACATGCAAGTAAAATTTTGCTGAAAATAGTTCAAAACCAGTTGCAGCAGTATCTTGACAGGGAACTTCCAGAAATGCAAGCTGGATTCAGAAGAGGATGTATAATGAGGGATATCATTTCTTGATGTCAAATGGATCTTGTCTGAAAGCAAAGGATAACAGAAAGATGTTTACCTGTGCTCTATTGATTGGGCAAAGGCATTTGACTGTGTGAATCATAACAAATTATAGTTAACATTGCTAAAATGGAAATTCCAAAACACTTCATAGTGCTCATGAGAAACCTGTACATAGACCAAGAGAAAGTCATTCAAGCAAAACAAGGGGATACTGCAAGTTTTTAAATCAGGAGGAGTGTGCATCAGGGTTTTATCCTTTCACGATACTTGTTCATTGTGTATGCTGAGAAAATAATCCAAGAAGCTGGACTATCTGAAGAAGGACACAGCATCAGGATTGGAGGATGACTCATTAACAACCTGTGATGTGCAGATGCCACAACACTGCTTGCTAAAAATGAAGAAGACTTGAAGCACTTACTGATGAAGATCAAAGACTACAGTCTTCAGTGTGAATTACTCCTCAACATAAAGAAAACAAAAATCCTTACAACTGAACCAATAAGCAACATCATGATTAATGGAAAAAAAGTTGAAGTTGTCAGAGATTTCATTTTACTTGGATCCACAATAAACACCCTTGCAAGCAGCAGTCAAGAAATCAGATGTCATATTTCACTGAGCAGATGTGTTGCAAAAAACCTCTTTAAAGTATTAAGAAGCAAAAATTTCACCTTGATGACCAGGGTGCACCCAACTCAAGCCATGATATTTTCAATTGCCTCATATGTATGTGAAAGCTGGAGAATGAATAAAGAAGACTGAAGAAGAGTTGATGCTTTTGATTTATGGTGTTGGTGAAGAATACTGAAAATACCATGGACTACCAGAAGAATGAATGAATCTTTCCTGGAAGAAGTGCAGCCAGAAAACTCCTTGGAAGAGAGAATGGCCAGACTTGTCTCACCTACTTTGGTCATGTTTTCAGAAGGGACTATTCCCCTGAGAGGGATATCATGCTTGGTAAAGTAGAGGGTCAGAGAAAAGGGAGGAGAGCCTCAATGCAATAATTGGCACAGTGGCTACAATGATGGGCTCAAATATATCAAGGATCGTGAGGATGGTACAGGATTTGGCAGTATCGTTCTGTTGTACACGGGGTTGCTAAGAGTTGGCGCTGGCTCAGTGGCACCTAACAACAACAACAACATGATTATTAAGAACATTGTATTCATAATTTAAAAACTTTCCAAAAGAAATATTTAAAAAGTCTCAATGGAGAATTCTATATTAAGTCTAGATTAATATCAATTATACATCATCTCTTCTCCAAGAAAAAAAAATGGACAGAGCATTTCTCAATTCATTGCATGATGTTATCCTTACAACCCACATCAGAAAAAGACAGTAGAAACAAAACATAAACAAGAAAAAATCAAAAAAAAAAAAAAAATCCAAAACACCCAGTAAGAACAATATTCTTCATGAACATGCATGCAAAAATGTTTAACAAAATGTTAGCAAATTCAATTCTGCAACAAAGAAAAAAATTATGACCAAATGGAGTTTGTTCCAAGGATGCAAGTCGGGTTCAATATTCAAAAATCAACCCATGTAATCTACCTTGTATAGGTTAAAGAAAAATATATGATCACATCAATCATTGCAGAAAAAAAAAATTGACATCTATTCATGATTAAAAATAGAGAAAGGAAGAAAGAAAAGAAACCTTTTGAAAAATGGGAAGAGTGGGAAGGCAAATGGGATTACACCCAAGAATATATATAGGTTTGACTGAGGATATTTCTATGGGCTGCAAATATATCCTTGAAGACAGTAGAGTATACAGGTGGCAAAGTTATGGAAACTTCTTACCCATAACAAAACACCTTTAGGAAATGAGTCACTGGGCCTGGGGTCTTAGGACCAATAGTCTCAGGGGACATCAATGTATCGAAGTCAAATGGCATAACATAGTCCACAAAGACAATGTTCTACATCCTACTTTGGTGAGTAGTGACTGGGGTCTTAAGAGCTTGTAAGTGGCCATCTAAGTTGTAACTATTGGTCTCTCCCCATCTGGAGTAAAGAAGAGTAAGAAAATCAAAGATTCATGGAAATAATTAGGACTATGTGAACCTCAGCCTCCACTACCCTGAGAGCAGAACTATATGGTGCCTGGCAAACACTACTGACAGCTCTGAAGAGATCATGATACAAGGTCATGTATAGAGTGGGGGGAAATGTAAAAAATTCAAAATCATCCAAAAAAAAAAAAAAAAAAAAAACCACCAAAAAGCAGGCTTACTGGTCTTATAAAGACTAGTGAAACCCCTGAGACTATGACCCTTCAACAACACTCTTCCAGCCTGAATCGGAACTCACCCCTAGATGATCAACTTTCAGCCAACAACAGACAGGCCTATAATGTGACCAGAGACACAAGAAAGATACACAGTTCTTAGAAAAATCAAGCATATGAGGTCAAAATGGCAGCATTTACCAAGGGATAAAGTTCAGAAGGTAGGAGAGGATAGGAAAGAAGGACTGAGGGAAATGGGAAACACAGGGAGTAAGCAGAAAAAGTGCTGCTATATTGTGGGGATTGTAATCAATGCCATGAAACAAAATGTGTGTGAATTGTTGAATGGAAAACCAATTTGCTCTTTAAATTTTCACCCCATTCACAATAAAAAGTATTTCTTTTTTAAGGGAATAGTGAGGAGAATGAAAAGACAGGACACAAAATTGGAAAATGGAAAAATATATTTGCAAACCATATATCCCCAAAATTAGTGATATCTAGAATATATAAAGAACTCTCAAAACCCAACAGTAAAAACAACAGAAAACAAAAAACAAGCAAACAGACAAAACCCCCCAATAATACAGATGAAAAATGGACAACATATATCACTTTTGACTCAGAGTTACACTGTGTACAACAGAAGGAAACATTGCCAGATCCTGGGTCATCCTCACCATCATTACTATGCTTGAGATCATCACTGCAGCCACGGTGTCAATCCATCTTGTTGAGGGTCTTCTCCATTTTTGCTGACTCTCGGCTTTACCAAGCATGATATCCTTCTCCAAGGAATGTTCTCTTCTGACAACATGACCAAAGTAGGTCAGACAAGATCTGGACATTCTCGCTTCTAAGGGGCATTCAGGCTGTATTCCTTTCTAGACAGATGTATTCATTCTTCTTGAAGTCCGTGGTACTTTCAGTTTTCTTTGAGAACATCATGATTCAAATGCATCAATTCTTCCGCAGTCTTCCTTATTCATTGTCAAGGTTTCACATGCCTATGAGGCTACTGAAGAGACCATGGATTGGGTTAGGTGCACTTTAGCCTTCAAAGTCACATCTTGGCTACATAACACTTTAAAAAGATCTTTTGCAATAGATTTGCCCATTGCAATACGTTGTTTGATTTTTTGACTGCTGATTCCATGATGGTGGATCTAAGTAAAATGAAATCCTTGACAACTTCAATCTTTTCTCCATTTGTCATGATATTGCTTATTAGTCTAGTTGTGAGGATTTTTGTTTTCTTTATGGTGATATGTAATCCATGCTGAAGGCAATAGTCTTTGATCTTAATCAGTAAATGCTTCAAGTCATCTTCATTTTCAGCAAGCAATGTTGTGTCATCTGCATATCACAGGTTGCTAATGGGTCTTCTTCAAATTCTCATGCCAGGTTCTTCATATATTCCAGCTTCTTGGATAATTTGCTCAGCATACAAATTGAATAAGTATCATGAAAGGATACAACCCTGACACTCACCTTTCCTGATTTTAAACCATGCAGTATCCCCTTGTTGTGTTTGAATGACTGCCTCTTGTTCTACGTACAATTTCCTTGTTCTATGTACTTTGAAGTGTTCTGCAATTCCCATTCTTCACAATGTTATCCATAATTTGTTATGCTCCATGTAGACAAATGCCTTTGCATATTCAATAAAACACATGTAAACATCTTTCTGATATTCTTTGCTTTTAGCTAAGATTTTTCTGACAATCAGCAAAGATATCCCCCATTTCAAGTCCTCTTCTGAATCCAGCTTGAATTTATGGCAGTTGCCTGATGTACTGCTGCTACCATTTTGAATTATCTTCAGCAAAATTGCATGTGATATTAACAGTATTGTTTGGTAATTTCTACATTCTGTTGGATCACTTTTCTTTGGAATGGGCACAAATATCAATTTCTTCCATAGTTTGGACAGATATGTATCTTCCAAGTTTCTTGGCATACACAAATGAGGGCTTCCAGCATCGCATCTGTTTGTTGAAACATCTCCATTGGTATTCCATCAATTGCTGGAGCCTTGTTTTTCACCAATTCCTTCAGTGCAGCTTGGACTTCCTCCTTCAAAACCATCAGCTTTTGATCATATGATACCTCCTGAACTGGTTGAATGTTGACCAAATCTTTTTGGTCACCACTTGTCTGTCAGTTTATTATACTGTGGTGGTGTGCATGTTGCTGTGATGCTGAAAGCTATGACCCTGGCATTTCAAATACCAGCAGGGTCACCCATGGTGGGTAAGTTTCAGTGGAACTTCCAGACTAAGACAAACTAGGAAGAAGGGAATGGTGGTCCACTTCTGACAAAAATTGGCCGCTGACAACCGTATGAATAGCAGCGAATCATTATCTGATACAGTGCTGGAAGATAAGCCCCTCGGTTGGAAAGCATTCAAAATACACCTGGGGAAGAGCTGCCTCCTCAAAGTAGAGTTGATTTTAATTATGGAGATTGAGAAAAGATTTCAGGACCCTCATCTGTAGATGTTGCATGACTAAAAATGAGAAGTAACACCTGCAAATATCCCTTAATAATCAGAAAAGGAATGTACCTAGTATGAATCTAGGAAAACTAGAAGTTGTAAAAAATGAAATAAAATGCATGAAGTTGGATACCTTAGCATTAGTGAGCTTAAATGGACTGATATTTGCCATTTTGAAACAGAAAATTATATGGGCTACCTTGCCAGTAATGACAATTTGAAGAGCAATCATGTCATAGTCATCATCAAGAAGAATATTTCAAGATCTATATTGAAATACCATGTTGTCAGTCATAGAATAATATCTATAAGCCCACAAGGAAGACCAATTAATACCACTGTTATTCAAATTTGCATACCAACCCCTAAAACCAAAGATGAAGAAATTGAAGATTTTTACCAACTCCTGCAGTCCGAAATTGATGAATCATGCAATCAAGATGCATTAATAATTATTGGTAATTGGAATGTGAAAGTTGGAAACAAGGAAGAAGCATTGGTGGTTGGAAAATAAGGCCTTGGTGATAGAAATGACTTCAGAGATCATATGATAGAATTTTGCAAGCCCAATGACTTATTCATGTTAAATGCCTCTTTTCAGCAACATAAACAGCAACTGTATAGGTAGACCTCACACCAGATGGAATACACAGGAATCAAATTGATCACATCTTTGGAATAAGAGAATGGAGAAGCTCAATATCATCAATCAGAACAAGGCCAGGGGCCAACTTTGGAACAGACAATTGTTCCACCAATTGCTTATATGTAAATTTAAGCTGAATCTGAAAAAAATGAAAACAAGCCCACTAGAACCAAAATATGATCTTGAATATATCCCACCTGAATTTAAATAATTTGAAGAATATATCTGAGCACCAATGACTCACGACCAGACAAGTTATGGGATGACACCAAGGACATCATATATGAAGAAAGCAAAAGGTCATTAAAAGGACAGGAAAGAAAGAAAAGATCAAGATGGATAACAGAAGAGACTCTGAAACTTGCTCTTGAAAGCAGAGTAGCTAAAACAAATGGGAGAAATGATGAAGAAAAAGAACTGAACAGAAGATTTCAGAGGGCCACTTGAGAAGACCAAGTAAAATATTATAGTGAGTATAATTCAAAGACCTAGAGCTAGAAAATCAAAAGGAAAGAACACACACACCATCTCTCAAGCGGAAAGTACAGAAGAAAAAAAATCAAGCATTGAGTTGCAATATTAAAGGGTTCTATGGACAAAATTTTGAACGATGCAGGAAGCATCAAAAATAGATCAAAGGAATATAGTGTCACCATACGGAAAAAAATTGGAAAAATACATAAATAGATATTTTATTAAAGAGAATATACAGATGACAAATAAGCACATAAAGAGATGTTTAAGATCCTTAGTTATTAGTGAAATGCAAATGAAAACACCAGTGAATTTCATTACACACCTAACGGAATGGCTACAATAAAGAAAAAAACATTGACAACACCAAGTTCTAGCAAGAGTGTGAAGAAATTGGATCACTTGTACATTTCTGGTAGAATGTAAATGACACAGCCATTTGGAAAACAATTTGACAGTTTCTTACAAAACATGAAAGTCATTTATCCAAGATAAATGAAAACTTAAGTTCATAAAAAAACCTGTAAGAGCTCTGAAATAATTGGATGAATGTCTAGAGAATTATGCTGTGTAAAAAAAGCCAATCTCAAAATGTTATGTACTATATGATTCCATTTGTGTAACATTCTTGAAATGACCAAATGATAGAAACGAAGAACAGATTACTCGTTACCAGGGCTTAAGGAAGCAATACGTGGGGAAGGCATCAGAATGGTGTGGTTATCAAAGGGCAACATTCTTGTGATGGAAATGTTCTATTGTGCTATGGTTTTGCAAGATACTACATTGGGGAAACTGGATAAAGGACACATGAGAGCTCTCTGCATTATTTCTTACAACTCCATGTGAATCTACAATTATATCAAGATGAAACATTTCACATAAAGCTAATATATTCATTATAATAATATTTATAATAGCGAAACATTTGGAGCAAACTAAATGTCTTGAATTGAAAGATATTAAAGTAAATTAAAATATATTCATAAGGTAGAATATTATGAAATCTCTTAAGATGGTTTTAGTTAAGTGTTTTAAATGATGTTACAAAATGTTTCTGCCATAATGTGAAGAGAAAACATATCAAATTGTTTATAGCTTATGAGCTCAACTATGATTAAAAATTGTATTAACAATACTAGAAGATATAGTACTTATATATGAATAGAAAAAGTGATCAGTGGATTAGAATAGAAAGTATAGAAATAGATGCACATACATAGGGGCATTTAGAATATGATGAGATATCACCTTAATACTAGTTTGAAGACTATCTTGTAAATAAATGATACTGGGAATATTTTTAGTCGTTTTGAAAAAGATTAAATTAGACTCATATCATACACTATATATAAGAATAAACTCCAAACGGACTAAGGATCTTATTGTAGAAATTGCAACTATACAAATACTAGAAGAAAATGGGTCAATTCCTTTTAAAACTTGGTGTAACAAAGAACTTTATAACTATGCCTCAAAATCAGAGAAAAGAAAGGAAAATATTGATAAATGTGAATATATATATCTTTATTTTAAACACATTTATACATATATAAACATTTATAAATATATAGCATTATATATATATAAATTTATAACATTTATATATATCAACAATTTATACATGAAAACATTTTTGTATAGTAAACAAAGAGGAAAAAAACAAGAGGAAAAAAAAAACTAACTAGGAGAAAGTATTCATGAACAAATAATTCTCAAAAAAATAAGTACTTGTCCCTTAAACATTTGAAAAAGGTTCAAACCCACTGATAATTATAGAAATGAAAATTAAAACAACAATGATATACCTTTCTTCACATAGCAGACTGGCAAAAATTCTTTTGGTGGGATAGTGGGGAAACTAGCACTTTTAAACATTGACTAGTAGGAATGCTTGTCTAATCTCAAAAGTTCCTCAGCTGTGACATAAATCTACGGCATGTGTAGTACATATGTGGGCTGTTGAGCTTCCTCCATATAGATTTTTTGGGAAAAACGAACAAAGACAAACACTAAACTCATGCTGTTTGCTGTGCTGTTAGTATTAAACTCCTTCGTCTTTGATCTAAGCATCTCATGTCTTCTGCCAGTATATTTGAAACTGCCCATACATAGAATAATGGTTACACAAATTATAATACATCTGTCAAGAACACTGAAGGGTCTGAAACTTTACATGTGAGTTAAAATTTAGTCCACCATCATTTGCCAGTGTCTTATTTTATTTTTGTTGTTGTTGTTATGTTCCATTGAGTCAGACCTGACTCATAGCGACCTCTCCTTGGGTTTCCGAGGCAGTATCACTATGGAAGTAGATTGCCCAACCTTCCTTCTGAGGAATGGCTGGTGGGTTTGAACCACCAGCCTTCTGGCTAGCAGCCAAGTGCCTTAGGCACTACTCTACCACAGCTTATTTTAGTACTGCTAAATATAAATACCATAAGTGGGTGGCTTTAATGAACAGAAATTTATATTCTCTTAGTTTAGAAGGCTAGAAGCCTAAATTCAGGGTGCCATCTCTAGGAGGAAGACTTCCTCTTTCTGTTGACTCTGAGGGAAGATCCTTGTCTTTTTTCAGCTTGTGTTCCTTGGTGATCTCCAAGTGGCATCAGTCTTCCCCAATTTATCCTTACTTGCTCCTGTACCTAAGCTATTCCTTTTATATCTCAAATGTGGTTGGTTTAAGACACACCTTACACTGATACAACCCCATTAAAACAAGCAAACAGGCAGAAAAACCAAACTCACTGCTGTCCATTTGATTTTGACTCATAGTGACCCCTCCTTGGGTTTCCGAGGCGGTATCTCTAGGGAGATAGATTGCCAGTCTTCCTTTTAAGGAGTGGCTGGTGGGTTTGAATCATCAGCCTTCTGGTTAGCAGTAAAATGCCTTAGACACTATGCCATCAGAGCAACCCCATTAAAATAAAAAATAAAATCCTATTCCTAGATGGGATTCTATCCACATATATAGGGGTTAGGATTTATAACTTATTTTGGTGAGGGTAGGAGTGGGACCAATTCAATTTATAACCTACAGGATCTGGCAGGAGATGTAACATACAGGATCTGGGTCAGAGATGAAGAACAGTTCATTACTTAGAGTAAACACAGTTGTCAGAGTTTGCATCCTTTCAGTGCAAGTTTCTTCAGTCCCAATTCCCACAGGGCGAAGCAAGGAAGGCCAGATGATACCTGCACATGCAGTTGTTGTTAGGTGCCGTTGAGTTGTCTCCAACTCATAGAGACCTTATGTACAATAGAATGAAACACTGCCCAGTCCTTTATCAGCCTCACAATCCTTTTTATACCTGAGCCCGTCATTATGGCCACTGTGTCAATCCATCACATTGAGGGCTTTCCCCTTTTTCACTGACCCTCCACTTTACCAAGCATGATATCCTTCTCCAGAAAATGCAGTAAATTATATTATAGGAGAGGAACACTGAAATTAGAGAGGCTATATCTTTTACAGGAGCTCTGGTAGCATAGTGCCTAAGGCACTTGAGTGCTAACCAGAAGGCTGGCGGTTCGAACCCACCAGCCACTCCTCGGAAGGAAGGTTGGGCAATTCTACTTCTGTAGTGATAGTGCCTCGGAAACCCAAGGAGGAGTCGCTATGAGTTGGGCCAACTTGACGGCACATAACAACAGCAAGAACAACATATCTTTTACAGTGAGCAGGGTTCTTCAGAGAAAAAGAATCAATAGAATATGTTGTTGTTGTTAGGTGCCATCAAGTCATTTATGACTCATAGTGACCCCATGTGCAGCAGAACGAAACACTGCCCGATCCCACACCAGCTCCATGATCCCTGCTATACTTGAGCCCATCATCGCAGCCACTGTGTCAATCCATCTTGTTGAAAGCCTTCCCCTCTTTCGTTACCCTCCACCCTACCAAGCATGACATCCCTCTCCAGGGAATGGTCCCTTCTGACAACATGACCAATGTGGGTGAGATGAAGTCTGGCCATTCTGGCTTCCAAGGAGCATTTTGGGTGCACTTCCTCCAGGACAGATCTGTTAGTTCTTTCAGCAGTCCATGGTACTTACAGCATTCTTCACCAGCACCACAACTCAAAAGCCACAACTCTTCTTCAGTCTTCCTTATTCATTGTCCAGCTCTCACATGCATACGAGGCCATTGGAAATATCATGGCTTGTGTCAGGCACACCTTAGTTCTCAAGGAGATATCCTTGCTCCTCAGCACTTGAAAGAGTTCCTTCATAGCCGACCTGCCCAGTGCTACACGTCATCTAATATCCTGACTGCTGCTTCCATTGGCGTTGATTGTAGAACCAAGTAATGTGAATTCTTTGACAACCTCAAACTTCTGTCCATTTATTGTGATGCTGCTCATTGGTCCAGTTGTGAGGATTTTTGTTTTCTTTATATTGAGACGTAAACCATACTGCAGACTGTATTCTTCAATCCTCATCAGTAAGTGTCTCAAGTCATCCTCACTTTCAGCAAGCAAAGTTGTATTATCTGCATGTCTCAGGTTGTTAATGATTCTTCCTCCAATCCTGATGCCACGTTTTACTTCATATAGTCCAGCTTCTGGATTATTTGCTCAGCATATAGATTGAATAAGTGTGGAGAAAGAATACAACACTGACGCACTCCCTTCATGATTTTAAACCATGTAATGTTCCCTTGTTCTGTTTGAACGACAGCCTCTTAGTCAAGGTACAGGTTCTCATTAGTACAATCAAGTGTTCAGGAATTCCCATTCTTCTCAATGTTATCCATAATTTGTCATGATCCACATAATCAAATGCCTTTGCATAGTCAACAAAGCACAAGCAAACATCTTTCTGGTATTCTTTGCCTCAAGCCAAGATCCATCTGACAATAGCTCTGATATCCCTTGTTCCACGTCCTCTTCTGAATCCAGCTTGCATCTCTGGAAGTTCTCTGTCAATATACTGCTATAATCGTTTTTGAATTATCTTCAGTAAGATCTTACTTGCGTGTGATATTAATGATATTGTTTGATAATTTCCACATTCTGTGGGTTCACCTTTCTTTGGAATGCATACAAATATTGATCTCTTTCAGTCAGTTATATTCAATGAATATAAGGAAATTCATTTTAAAGAATTGGCTCATGCAGTTGTGAGGGCTGGCAAATCTGAAGTCTGTTGGGCAGGACAGCAAACTAGAAACTCTAGCAGAATTTGATGCTGCAGTTTGAGGCAGAATTTTTTCTCTTGGAAATCTCTGTTTTTGTTCTTATGGCCTTCCAACTGGTTACATTTTCAAAGATAATATTCTTCAAGGCAACTGACTGTAGATGTTAACCCCATGCACTAAGTATCTTCACAGCAACACCTGGATTATCATTTGACTAAATACGTGCTTAGTCAAATAAGATCTATGGTTTTATTGATGATACTATACAAATGTTAATTTCCTGATTTTGATAATTTTACTAAGGTTTTGTAAGTTTTTACCATCAGGGTAAGTTGAGTGAAGGACATACATGAATTCTCTACTATTTCTGCAACTTTTAGTAAGTCTAAAATTATTGCAAAGTGAAAAAAAATCTAGAAAATTTAAAAAATATTAACAGTTTTATTCTTTGGGTAATAAGATTGTAGACATCTGTCTATCTCTATTTCCATCATTCCTTCCCTCCACTCTTCCTTTTTTCCTTTCTCTCTTTATTGTATTTTTTCCCACAGTTTCCAGTTTTATTTTGAACAAGTTGTATTTTATCTATTATTTGAAAACATAAAATATTTCAAATATACTGAGAAGTAGCAAGAATACACAGATAGATTCAAATTCAATTATGTTATCATTTTGCCATGTTTTCTTTAGCATTTTTTTAAAGGACATAAAATGTTACTGATACATTTGAAAACCTTCTCTTTCTTACCCTGGTCTTATTTAATGTAGTCCTACTCGCTTCCAGAGGAAACATTACTCTGAAGTCAGATGTATTTTTCTGCCCACTTTTAACATTCTGATCATATATGTATCTAACTATCTAAAACACTTAAAATTACTTAGGGTTCTTTAAAACACATATAAATAATATTATATTGTATATAGCCTCCTACAACTTTTTAATTTAACATTTTGTTTTCAAGATTTATCCATGTTCTATTTATTTTTCTATTTTATCTATTATTTGAAATTATTGTTTCAAATAATAGATAAAATATTATTAGCAAAATAATAAATAAATTATTATTAGCAAATAATCTGAGAAGCTGGACTATATGAAGAACTTGGCATCAGGACTGGAGGAAGAATCATCAACAACCTGCGATATGCTGACAACACAACTTTGCTTGGTGAAAGTGACTATGACTTGAGGTACTTACTGGTGAAGATTGAAGGATACAGTGTGCAATATGGATTACATCTCAATGTAAAGAAAATAAAAATCTTCACAAGGACCTATAAGTAGCATCACGATAAATGGAGAAAAGATTGAAATTGTCAAAGACCTCAAAGACCTCATATTGCTTGGTTCTACAATCAGCACCAATGGAAGCAGCAGTCGGGACATCAGACGATGTATTGCACTGGGTAAATCTGCTGCAAAAGACTTCTTTCAAGTGCTGAAGAGCAAAGATATCTCCTTGAGGACTAAGGTGCACCTGACACAAGCCATGGTATTTTCAATAGCCTCATGCATGTGAGAGCTGGACAATGAATAAGCAGGACCCAAGAAGAGTTGATGCTTTTGCTGTGGTGTTGGTGAAGAATGCTGAAAGTACCATGGACTGTTAAAAGAACTAACAGGTCTGTCTTGGAGGAAGTGCAGCCATAATGCTCCTTGGAGGCGAGAATGGCCAGACTTCGTCTCACCTACTTTGGTCATGTTGTCAGAAGGGACCATTCCCTAGAGAAGGATGTCATGCTTGGTAAGATGGAGGGTTGATGAAAGAGGAGAAGGCCCTCAATGAGATGGATTGACATGGTGCTGACTGTGATGGGCTCAAGTATGGCAAGAATCATGGAGCTGGCTCAGGACCGGGTGGTGTTTCGTTCAGCTGTGCATAGGGTCACTATGAGTCAGAGATGACTTGACAGCACCTAACAACAACAATTTATTTTTAAAGCTATGTAACATTCTATTGCATAATTATAACAATACTTCTATAGAAATAATTTATCCCCCTGCCCCCCTTTTTCTCTTTTCACTATTTAAAGTAGTGTTGAAATTATATTTGTGGGCAAAACTCCCTGTGAGCATGTTTGCAGTTTCCTGTAATGGACCTTTGAGCAGTTGAATTCTACACTTGTCAGTGAGTTTGACATACTGTGGTTTCTTGTGTGTTGCTGGAAGCTAAGGCACTTGTATTTCAAATACCAGCAAAGTCACTATGGTAGATAGGTTTCAGTGGAGCTTCCAGACTAAGACAAAATGGAAAGAAGAACCTGCCAATCTACTTCTGGAAAAACTAGCCAGTGGAAATCTAGTGGATAATAGTGGAGCATTATCTGATACAGTGCCAGAAGATGATCCTCTCAGGCTGGAAGAGAGTCAAAATATGAGTGAGGAAGAGCTGCCTTTTGAAGGAGAAACTATGCAGCTGGAGTAAAGCTTTTGGGACCTCCATTTGCTGATGTGGCATGAATCATGATGAGAAGAAATAGCTACAAACATCCTTCAATAATCAGAACATGGAATATACAAAGTATGAATCAACAATAACTAGAAGTTGTCAAAAATAAAATGGAATGCTTGAAGATCGATATCCTAAGTATTAGTAAGCTGAAATGGACTAGTATTGGCCATTTTGAATCAGAAAATTATATGGTCTACTATTCCAAGAATGATAAATTGGAGAGGAATGGAATCACAGTTATCATCAAAAAGAACATTTCAATATCTATCCTGAAATACAACACTGTCATTGGGAGGATAAAATCTATACACCTACAAGGAAAACCAGTTAATAACTATTACTCAAATTTACACACTAACAACAAATTCCAAATATGAAGAAATTTAGAACATTTACCAACTTCTGCAGTCTGAAAATGATCAAGCATGCAATCAAGATGCACTGATACTTAATAGTGATTAGCATGCATGAGTTGGAAACAAAGAAGGATCAGTAGTTGGAAAATATGGACTTGGGACAGAAACAACAAAGGAGATTGCATGATAGAATTTTGCAAGACCAATGACTTATTCATTAGAAATATCTTTATTCAACAACATAAATAGTGACTCTACATGTTGACCTTGCAGGATGGAATACACAGGAATCGAATTGGCTGCATATGTGAAAGGAGTAAATGAAAAAGCTCAATATCATTAGTCAGAACAAGGACAGGGGCTGACTGCAGAGCATACTACCAATTGCTCATACACAGTTTCAAGTTGAAACTGAAGAAAACTGAAACAAGCACACAAGAGACAAAGTATGACCTTGAGTATGTACCACCTTCATTTAGAGACCATCTCAAGAATAGATTTGACATATTGAACACTAATGACTGAAGATCAGATGACTGGTTAGGTGACATCAGTGATATCTTATATGAAAAGAGTGAAAGGTCTTTAAAAAGACAGGAAAGAGAAAGAAAAATACCAAATTGGATGCCGGAAGAGCCCTTGTATCTTACTCTTGAATGTAGGGTAGCTAAAATGAATGAAGGAAATAAGGAAGAAAAAGAGCTGAAGAGAAGTTTCAAAGTGTGGCTAGAGAAGAGAAAGCATTATAATGAAATGTGCAGAGCTTGGTGTTAGAAAATCCAAAGCAAAACCATATTTGGTATTTTCTCTGAAGAAAAAATTCAAGCCTGAGTTGCAAAATTGAGGGGTTCCATAGGCCAAAATTTGAATGATGGGTGGAATATACAGAGTCACTATACCAAAAGGAACTGGTTGATATTTAACCATTTTAAGAGTTAGCGTATTATCAAGAATCAATGCTACTGAAGGAAGAAATCCACACTCCACTGAAGGCATTGTGGAAAACAAGGTCCGAGGAATTGATGGAATACCCATTGAGATATTTCAACACATGAATGTAAAAGCTGGAAGTGCTCACTCATCACAGCAAGAAAATTGTAAGACAGCTACCTGGCTAACTGATTGGAAGAGATCCATATACATGCTTATTCCAAAGAAAATTGATTAGACAGAATACAGAAATTATTGAACAATATTAATAACATCACACACAAGTAAAATTTTACTGAAGATAATTAAAAAATGAGTGTAGTAGTACATCAACTGGGAACTGCCAAAAATTTAAGATAGATTCAGAAGAGGAGTTGGAACGAGGGATATCATTGCTGATGTCAGATGGATCTTGGCTGAAAGAAGAGAATAGCAGAAAGAGGTTGTCTGTGTTTTACTGACTATGCAAATACATTCAACTGTGTGGATCAAAACAAATTATGGATAAGATTTTGAAGAATGGACTTCCAAAGCATTTAATTATGCTCAAGAGGAATCTACATAGACCACGAGGCATTTAAAATAGAACAAGGGGATACTGCATGGTTTAAAATCAGGAAAAATATGTGTCAGTATTGTATCCTTTCACCATACTTATGCTCATTCTGTATGCTGAACAAACAATCCAAGAAGCTGGCCTACATGAAGAAGAATGTGGCATCAGGATTGGAGGAAGACTCATTCACAACCTGCAATATGCAGATGACACAACTTTTCTTGCTGAAAGTGAGGAGGTCTTTAAGCACCTACTGATGAAGATTAAAAACTACTGCCTTCAGTGTGCATTATACTTAAACATAAAGAAAACAAATATCCTCACATCTGGACCAATAAGTAATATCATGATAAATGGAGCAAATATTGAGGTATTCAAGAATTTGCTTGGATTCACAATCAACTCCCATGGAAGCAGCAATCAAGAGATCAAACTATGTGTTGCCTTGCGTCAATCTGCTACAAAAGACTTCAAGTGTTAAAAAGCAAAGATGAAACTTTGAGGACCAAGGTGCACCTGACCTATGCCATGATATTTTCAATTGCCTGTATCCATGGCAAAGCTGGACAATGAGTATGGAAGGCCGAATATTAATTGATGTCTTTGAATTATAGTGTTGGTGAAGAATACTGAATATACTATGGACTTCAAGAAGAATGAATAAATCTGTCTTTGAAGAAGTATAGCTAGAATGTACCTTAGAAGTGAGGATACTAAGACTCTGCCTCATGTAATTTGGTCATGTCATCAAGATGGACCAGTCCCTGGAGAAGGATATCATGCTTGGCAAAATAAAGGGTCAGTGAAAAAGAAGAAGTCCCTTAAGGAGATTGATGAATACAGTGGCTGAAATAATGAGCTTAAATATAGCAAAGATTGTCAGGATGAAGCAAGACCAGGATGTGTTTTGTTCTGTTGTATGTAGGGTTGCTATTCTAATTTCTAACTGAAACCAACTGGAAGGCACCTAACTACAGCAACAACATGGTATGTGCATCTTTAATATTAGTGTATATTACCGAATTTCTTTCCAATGTGGTTGAAGTAACATGTTCTCCCACTAGCAATATATAAGTTCCTGTTTCTCCACAAGCTTGCCAACACTTCTATCATCAGACTTCTAAAATTTGCCAATCTCATGAGCGTGAAATGGTATTTTATTTTTGTTTTAATTTGCATTTTCCTGCTTACTAATGAGGTTGAACATCTTTTCATATGATTCTTGGTCATTCATGTTCCTTATTCTGGAAATTACTTGTTCATATACAACAATCTTTTTATGATGATAATTTATATGTACTGTTGTTGTTGTTGTTATGTGCCGTCAAGTTGGACCTGACTCATAGCGACCCCCCCTTGAGTTTCCGAGGCAGTATCACTACGGAAGTAGATTGCCCCATCTTCCTTCTGAGGAGTAGCTGATGGGTTTGAACCGCCAGCCTTCTGGTTAGCAGTCAAGTGCCTTAGGCACTATGCTACCAGAGCTCTGGTGTCATAGTAACTAAGGCATTTGACTAACCAGAAGGATGATGGTTCAAACCTACCAGCCACTCCTTGGAAGGAAGATTGGGCAATCTATTTCCATAGTGATACCACCTCAGAAAACCAAGGAAGGTCACTATAAGTTGGATTCGACTTGATGGCAGTGAGTTTGGTTTTTTGGTTTCTGATAGTGCAGTGGTTAATGCATTTGGCTGCTAACCAAAATGTCAGTGGTTTGAACCCACCAGCTGCCCAGTGGAAGAATGATGAGGCAATTTGCTTCTGTACATATTTACAGCCTTGGAAACCCTATGGGGTCTCTATGAGTCAGAATCAACTTGATGGCAATGAATTTGGTTTGGTTTTGGGGTGATAATTAAGAAAGAAGCTCTGATGGCACAGTGGTTAGGAATTTGACTTCTAACCAAAATGTCAATGGTTCAAACCACTAGATGCTCTGTGGTAGAAAGAAGATGTAGTCTGCTTCTGTAAAGATTTACAGCCTTGGAAACCCTATGGGGTAGTTATACTCCATCTTATAGGGTCACTACAAATCAGAATCAACTCAATATAAGTGGGTTAACAATAATTAAGATGGGGACTATGTATACAAAAATCAATTTTATCACAAACCCACCAGACACTCCTCAGAAGGAAGACTGGGCAATTTACTTCCATAGAGATACCACCTCAGAAACCCAAGGTGGGGTCACTGTGAGTTTGCAATGACTCGATAGCAGTAAGTTTGTTTTTTGGTTTATCACAAATGATTCAGTGATTGATTGCATTAATTGAAATACAATTCACACTGTCTTGTAATGCTGTGTTTTGTTCTAGGTATCTGTGAAGATGATGGTTATTGGAATGATAAGGAGTATGGAACTCTTGAAATATGATTAATGGTTGCAGCGATAAGGGCTGATTTTCCTGAAGAAGAGTTGTCATAGATGGGATATACCAGCTATTTTAAACAATTTGAAAACCTATCTGGAGGCATAGTGTATATATGTATTAGTGTTGTTTCAGGGAAGTCGATGCCACTGGGTAGAAATTCCAGGGAAGCATATTTCAACCCAAGATCGGGGATACTTTTTATTTACATTTGGAGGAATTAGTTGCCTGATCCCAGAATATGTTCAAGCTGAGGTTTGAGGATCCCTATACTAGGAATGCAGTTAGAGAGATTCTTCTATAGGAGAGAATATAGAAGGAAATTATCTCTAGTTCTACTTAACATTCTGTGCTTTTATGTAATAAATAATTCCTAGGAGCTCTGGTAGCACAATGCCTAAGGCACTTGACTGCTAACCAGAAGGCTGGCGGTTCAAACCCACCAGCCACTTCTCGGAAGGAAGGTTGAGCAATCCTATTTCCGTAGTGATACTGCCTCGGAAACCCAAGGAGGGGTCGCTATGAGTTGAGGCCGACTCGACAGCACATAACAACAACAACAACAGAATGAAGTTCCAGGGAATCCACAAACGAGTCTTTTTTTTTTTTTTTTTTCCCCTAATTGTGATTTGGGTGAAAATTTACAGAGAAAATTCACTTTCCATACTGGTGAAAAGCGTGTCTTCTGGACTCTCCATTTCTGGCTCTAGGGGTCTAATCTGATAAATCCATTCTAACAGGCCAATTTCCCTAAGCCTCTGGATACCTTCCTTCTACATTATACCAAAGTAGGTCTGGTACTTCAACTTTACATAAGGTGTTGTTGTTAGGTGCTGTCTAGTCGTTTCCAACTCATAGTGACCCCATGCACAGCAGAACAAAACACTGCCTGATCCCGTGCCAGATCCATGATCCCTGCTGTACTTGAGCCCATCATTGTAGCCACCATGTCAATCCATCTCGTTGAAGGCCTCCCTCTCTTTTGTCGACCCTCCACCCTACCAAGCATGACATCCTTCTCCAGGGAATAGCCCCTTCTGACAACATGACCAAAGTGACTTAAGGTAGACCACTGCATAAACCATACTTCAGTAAGCCAGCCAAATAAACTATTTGATCCTTTCCTAATGTCTTAAGCTGAAACATTGAATGAAGAATCCATACTTAGTGGGCCTGAATCAATAAACTCAGACTGATCCAATATTACATTCCTTGCACCATTATCCCACACCCTCAGTAGTCATTCTCATACATATTCTCCAGGTTTCTGTCTGTACATGTTAGCAAAATCAAGTAGGTCTTTTCAGGTATAGCATACCACCTCCTCAGTCACACTTTGTAGTTCACATTTTGGGGCTCACTTGGACTTAAGTTTAGTTACAGGTCTAGCAGAAACAATTGGGTGGTTGGGGCAGTTCCTGAGAACATGCAGCAATGTCTTCCATGGCCTCTGTCTAAGGCAAAGACCCAGCAGGAACAGTTGGGCTAATCCCATCAAACTGAGGTGGAGGGGATAATGATTTTGCGGTAATCCCTTCAGATGAGAGGAATTCAACAGAATATACAGGCTCGGTATCCTGATCTTCTTGACTATCTGCCCCTATGTCCCCATTCCAGGTTTTAGGATCCCATTTTTTCACAATCAATGCACTCACTTTAACTTCAGACATCATGGTTGGTAATTTAATTGGCATTGTAATTCAGCCCCTTACAATAAGACTCTGGGTTTGGTTTTCAGCAATATCAGCTCTGTTACTAGAAGAAATAAGGCTTTCTTTCAGATCAGGACTGGAAACATTGAGGTCTTTTATGCAGTGCTTAAGCCGTGACTCAGCAGCCCTGAGCTCATCCACTGTTTCACTATTTTGTCTAGTGTAAGTAGGACCAACCAACCAACTTCCTTATTCTCCTCATGCTGAGAAAATTGTGGAAAAGTATCAAATATTCGATCACCCAGAGCCTCACTTCTCACAAGTACTTGATCTATTGTTGGTGCTATTTGCATATTAACAATGCCACCTTATGCCATGGATTAGCAGGCCCCTCTTTACTAATGGAGGCAGGGTCACTAGTGTCTTTACAATTAATCAAATTGGAGAACCAATTTAGGAAGCCCATCCTTATGATTTTGTCTTTCTAGAACCACTCTCGGTGCCAAATGTGTTAGACTGGGTTCTCTAGAAAAACAAAAACAGTAAAGCTTATATATAGAGAGAAAGATAAATTTATCTTAGGAAAATGGCTCACACACTTATAGAAGCTGGCAAGTTCAAAGTTCTTGGATCAAATGTCAAGCTGGAGGTTTTCCCTATTCACGCAGCTGCAGGGGCTGAGGAGCTCACGGTTGGCAGGCAGTATACTAGCTGTTGACTCCAATGAATGATGAATCCAGGATCTCCAGGCCAATGGTGGATTGTTTGCTCACAGAGAGTTGTAGGCAGCACAACAGAATCCCCATCCACAGAAGAATGTCTCTTTTCCCAGGATGTCCATAAATATACTGGAAGCAGGCCACACCCCTAGGGAAACTCCCTTTCAATGGATTGGCTGTTTAAAACATATACATCTGATCCCATCATGGGAATAACCACATCACAACTGCTTAAACCACACAGAATTGTGGTCCAGCCAAGTTGACAACAGCTCCAACTATCACAATATGTTTGTTGGCCACCGGAATATCCTCTTTGGTGAAGTGTGTACTCATGTCTTCTGCCCATTTTTAATCGGATTAATTGTATTTTGTTATTGAGGTGTTGGAGTAATTCTAGAGATAAGTCCCTTGTCAGATATGTCATTGCCGAATATTTTTTCCCCATCTGTGGGTTCTCTTTTGACTGTTTTGGAGATGTCTTTGGAAACACATAAAAATTTAATTTTTAGAAGGTCTCATTCATCTAGTTTCTCTTCTCCTATCTGTGCATTTTGGTTTATACTTGATAGCCTATTTATGCCATATATTAGGGCCCCTAAATTTGCCCTTAGTTTTTCTTTGAGAAACTTTATAGCTTTAGATTTTACATTTAAGTCTTTGATCCATTTGGAGTTAGTTTTTGTGTATGGTGTGAGGTACAGATCTTGTTTCATTTTTTTGCATTTGGATATCCAGTTTTGCCATCACCATTTATTAAACAAGCATTCTCTTCCCCATTTAATGGATCTCAGACTCTTGCCAAAAATCAGCTGACCATAGGTTGATGGATCTATTTCTGGGTTCTCAATTCTATTCCATTGGTCTGCGTGTCTGTCATTGTACCAATACCAGGCAGTTTTGACTACTGTGGCTATATAGTTTCTTATTTGTGTTATTTGTATTCTCTCCCTCTTTTCATTTGTTAAATTTGCCAGTGGTTTGTCAGTTTTATTAATCTTCTCAAAAAACCAACTTCTGGTCTTGTTGATTTTTTTTATTGTCTTATTTTCTGTTTCATTGATTTCTGCTCAAATCTTTGTTATTTCCTTTCTTCTGGTGACTGTAAGCTTTTCTTGCTGTGCTTTTTGTAATTGTTGGAGATGTTAGTTTAAAGTGTTGATTTTCTTTCTTCTTTTTTGATGTGTGCATTTATTGCTATAAATTGGTCTCTGATCACTGCTTTTGCTGTACCCCAAAGATTTTGGTATGTTGTATTTTCATTCTCGTTTGATTCAAGGAATTTTTAAATTTCAATTTTTATTTCTTCTCTTACCCAGTCTTTCTTAAGGAAGGTGTTATTCAGTTTCAATATGTTTATTCTTTTTCCATTGATCTTCCTATTGTTGCTTTCCAATTTCGTAGCATTGTGATCTGAGAAGATGTTTTGCATCTTCAAATATTTCAATATTTTTAAATTGATTAAGACTTGCTTTATGGCCTAACATATGGTCTCTCATGGAAAATGTTCCATGTGCACTGGAAAAGAATGTATATTGTGCTATTGTTGGGTGAAGTACTCTGTAGATGTCTATAAGGTCAAGTTGGGGGATTGTATTGTTTAGCTCTTCTGCATCTTTGTTGAATTTCTTTCCAGTTGTTCTATCTTTCATTGAAAATGGTGTATTAAACTCTCCTACTATGACAGTGGAGTCATCTATTTGACTTTTCAACCCTTAATGTCTGATTTATGTATTTTTGAGCTCTTTCATTGGGTCCATAGATATTTATTATGGTTATATCTTCATGTTCAATTGATCCTTTAATCATTATATTATGTCCTTCCTTGTCTTGTATGGTAGTTTTTGTCTTAAAGTCAATTTGATCAGATATTAATATTGCCATTTCTGCTCTTTTTTGGTTTCCATTTGCTTGATATATTTTTTCCCTGCGTTTGATTTTTAGTCTATTTTTGTCTTTGTCATTAAGATGTGGCTCTTATAGACAGCATGTTGATGGGTTTTGTTTTCTTATCCAGTCTACCACTCTCCATCTCTTGAGTGGTGCATTTAATCCATAAACATTCAGTGTGATTATTGACAAGTATGAATTTGTTCCTGTCTTTTTTTATATGTTTTTCATGATGTCCCTGGTTTCTTTGTTCCATAAAATTTTCTGTGCTGAGCTTGATATATTTATGAATCATGTTATCATTTCCTTTGTTGCTGTTTTGCTTTAGTATTTGCTCAATTTTTGTGCTTGTCCTCTTTTTTTTTTGTGATGTAATGGTTTATCATTTTTCTTGAGGTTACACTGTGATTTATAATTTTCCCCCTAAGTTTGGAATAGTCCATTCTATCTTGCAACTCTCTTGACTTTCTCATCATTTAGAAGTTCTGTAACTACACAGTATTTTCCCTCTTTTTGGTTTGTAGTTGTCCTCATTTGGTAATTGAAGTCTCTGGTTTCCTGTTTAGAATCTTGTAAGCTTATTTTACTTTGGATATGACCATAGCTGTGGTTTCTGGGTTATGTCATCTTATGTATTAATGGTCAGATGTTGTTTGTTATTTTTGGTTTTCTGTTCAAAGGACTCCCTTTAGTATTTCTTGTAAGGTTGGTCTGGTATTAACAAATTCCCTTATTTTCTGCTTATCTGGAAATCTCTTAATTTCACCATCATATTTGAGGGACATTTTTTGCCAGGAATATAATTCTTGCTTGAAAATTTTTCTCTTTCAGGGTGTTATATATACTATTCTATTGTCTTCTCACTTGGGTAGTTTCTGCTGAGAAATCAGTGCTTATTGTTATTGGTTGTCCTTTGTAAGTGACTTTTTATTTTTCCTCTGCTGCTTTCAGGATTCTTTCTTTGTTGTTGATTTTGGTGAGTTTGATGATGATATGTCTTTGTGATTTTTTTGGGGGGTCTATCCTGTTTGGGGTTCATTGGATTTCCTGAATGGATGCTGTGTTAGACTGGGTTCTCTAGAGAAACAAAACCAGTCAAGCTTTTATATATGTATATATATAGAAATTTATCTTAGTAAAATGGCTCACACACTTATAGAAGCTGGCAAGGCCAAAGTTCTTGGATCAAACGTCAAGCTGGAGGCTTTTCCCGACTTGCAACTGCAGGGGTGCTGAGGAGCTCAAGGCTGGCAGGCAGTACACCTGCTGTTGACTCCAATGACTGACAAGTCCAAGATCTCTAGGCCGAATGGTGGATTGTTCACTCACGGACAGTTGTAGGCAGCGCAACAGAATCCCAATCCACAGAAGAATGTCTCCCCACCCAGGATGTCCACAGATATACTGGAAGCAAGCCACACCTTCAGAGAAACTCCCTTTCAACAGATTGGCAGCTCAAAACATAATCATCTGATCCCATCATGGGAACAACCACACCACAACAGCCCAAACCACACAGATTTGTGGTCCAGCCAAGTTGACACACAGCTCCAACTATCACAGTGCATCCCTTGTCAACCTGGCAGTTGTACACATCTTCTTAACCATATATAATCTCTAAATAAGGACAGTTATAAAGTCTTATTTGCACCTAATATGATACGCTAACACATGTACAACTGAAACACATTAACCTTATTTACATTTCACAGTCCATAACAGAAGGAAACAAAAATATTTGATGGACATACACAATGAAGAAATATAACAATTACAGTCCTCATTTCTGCAGCTGGTCACGTGGTTATAGCTGATATTCAGAACTACCATCTTCCACCACCCATTCTGTATTTCTCTTGCCCTCAGCAAGTACCTTAGCTGGTCATGGTTCTTTGCCCGGTGGGGTGACCCAAACTTTCATTCCTGAAGGGTCTGGGCCATTAGCAGTCATATCAGAATTGGGTAGCTGTAATTTTCCATTAACTTTAATCACAGGGCATGGTAGTACTAAGAGATGTCCTAAAGAATCTCCTGTGTTCCAGACATATTCTTCTTTACCTCCATTATATAAAGCCAATCCAATTTCCCCTTGATAATCAGGATCTATCACACCAGATAGTACAGTAATGCCCTGCTTTGTCTGTTGATCCAGAGGCATGAGGAAGCCAAAATAGCTGGGTGGCATTCTTAATTTCCAGTTCAATACAATCAGTATTGTGTCTCCGGATAGGAGTGTTCCTCTCTTTGGGACTAAGATCTCCAGACCTGCAGAGCATAGGGTAGCAGGGATAGGAAGCAAAAATATTTTGAGTGGGTCACTAGGGGTAATAGTGAGTGGTACCACTCCTGTTTCCACCCCTTGGTTCCTGGACCCATGAATCCTGGCTATTGGAGAAACAGAACAATATATTGGACACTGGTTTAGAGCATGTACAGCCTCCTGGAGAACATTGCCCCAACCCTTCAAGGTATTGCCACCTAGCTGGCAATGTAATTGTGTTTTCAGGAGGCCATTCCATCATTCTATCAAGCCAGCTGCTTCAGGATCATGGGGAACATGGTAAGATGAGTGAATTCCATGAGCATAAGCCCATTGCTGCACTTCATTTGTTGTGAAGTGAGTCCCTTGATCCGAAGCAATGCTGTGTGGGATACCATGATGGTGAATAAGGCATTCTGTAAGTCCATGGATGGTAGTTTTGTCAGAAGCATTGCACTCAGGGAAGGTGAATCCATATCCAGAATAAGTATCTATTCCAGTAAGAACAAAACACCGTCCTTTACATGCTGGAAGTGGTCCAATGTAATCAACCTGCCACCAGGTTGCTGCTGATCACCCCGAGGAATGGTTCCATATTGCAGCCTCAGTTTTGGTCTCTGCTGCTGTCAGATTGGGCACTCATCAGTGACAGTAGCCAAATCAGCCTTGGTAAATGGGAGTCCATGTTGCTGAGCCCATGAATAACCTCCATCCCTGCCACCATGGCCACTTTGTTCGTAAGCCCATTGAGCAATGACAGGAGTAGCTGGGGAAAAAGGATGGCTGGTTTCCACTGAACATGTCATCCTATCCACCTGATTGTTAAAGTCCTCCTCTGCTGAGGTCACCTTTTGGTGGGAATTCACATGAGACACAAATACCTTTACTCCTTTGTCCCATTCAGAGAGATCTATCCACACACCTCTTCCCCATACATCCTTATCACCAATCTTCCAATCATGTTCCTTCCAAGTCCCAGATCATCCAGCTAAGCCATCAGCTACAGCCCATGAATCCATATATAATCACACATCTGGCTATTTCTTGTTCCATGCAAAATGAACAGCCATATGCATGGCTCGAAGTTCTGCCCATTGGGAGGATTTCCCTTCACCACTGTCCTTTAAGGAAATCACAGAAAGGGGCTTCAGTGCTGCTGCTGTCCACTTTCCAGTGGTGCTTGAATATCACGGAGAACCATCTGTAAACCAGGCATGAGTTTTCTCTTCCTCAGTCAACTGATCATAAGGAACTCCCCATGAGGCCATAGGTGCAGAGTGGGACAGGGAAGGTAATGTGACTGGAGTGGAGACCATAGGCATTTGGGCCACTTCCTCATGCAATTTACCTGTGCCTCCACGTCCTGCTCAAGCTGATCTCTGATATATATTTAATGATGGAGTGCTGCGGTGCATGTCCAACTTTATGACTCTGTAGGTCAGATAATACCCAGTTCATGATGGGCAGCTCAGGCCTCATGGTGACTTGGTGGCCCATGGTTAGGCGTTCAGTCTCTACTAAAGCCCAATAACAAGCCAAAAGCTGTTTCTCAAAAGGAGGGTAGTTATTTTCAGAGAATGGCAAGGATTTGTTCCAAAATCCCAAGGGTCTGCATTGCGATTCACCAATAGGGACCTGCCAAAGACTCCAAACAGCATCTCTATCTATTACAGACACTTCAAGTACCATTGGATCAGCCGGATCATACAGCCCAAGTGGCAGAACAGCCTGCACGGCAGCCTGAACCTGTTGCAGAGCCTTCTATTGTTCTAGGCCCCACTCAAAACTAGCAGCTTTCTGAGTCACTTGATAAATAGGCCACAGCAACACACCCAAATGAGGGATATGTTGCCTCCAAAATCCAAAGAGGCCCACCAGATGTTGTGCCTACTTTTAGTTGTGGAAGAAGCCAGATACAATAACTTATCCTTCACTTTAGTAGGAATATCTTGACATGTCCCACACCATTGGACCCCTAGAAATTTCACTAAGGTAGAAGGTGCCTGCATTTTTGCTGAATCAATTTCCCAACCTCTGGCACACACACGTCTCACCAATAAGTCTAGAGTAATTGATACTTCTTCTTTACTAGGTCCAATCAGCATAATGTCATCAATATAATGGACCAGTGTGATATCTTGTGGAAGGGAAAGATGATCAAGATCCCTACAGACTAATTTATGACATAATAATGGGGAGTTGATATATCTCTGAGGAAGCACTGTGAAAGTATACTGTTGGCCTTGCTAGCTGAAGGCAAACTGCTTCTGATGGTCCTTTGAAATTGGTATAAAAAAAAAGGCATTGGCCAGATCAATAGCTGCATACCAAGTACCAGGAGATGTACTAATTTGCTCAAGCAATGAAACTACATCAGGAACAGCAGCTGCAATTGGACACCACCTGTTTAAGTTTACGATAATCTACTTTCATTCTCCAAGATCCATCTGTTTTTTGCACTGGCCAAATAGGTTAATTAAATGGGGATGTGGTGAGAATCACCACCCCTGCATCCTTCAAGTCCTTGATAGTGGCAGTAATCTCTGCAACTCCTCCGGGGATGTGGTATTGCTTTTGGTTTACTATTTTTGTAGGTAGAGGCAGTTCTAATGGCTTCCACTTGGCTTTTCCTACCATAATAGCCCTTACTTCACATGTCAGGGACCCAATGTGGGAATTCTGCCAATTTCTCAGTATATCTATTGCAATTATGCCTTCTGGCACTAGGGAAATCACTACAGGGTGGGTTCAGGGACCCACTGGACCAGAACAGAATTTGGTACTGAGAGAGTGGGTTGCTGCTCTGACAGATACCTAAAATGTGGAAACAGGAGTGGAGTGCGTCCTTGCCCCAAGACCCTGGCAGAGAGACTCTGACATACAGCATGACAAACAGCAGGACAGACAGCAAGAGACCGGCATGATAGATGGCAGGAGCAGAGCCCAGAGATTGGCATGAGAGACGGCAGTAGCAGAGCTGAGAGAACGGGCATGAGACAGCGACAGCCTTACCAGCCCATGGAGAAGAAAGCTTGATGCCTTTGATTAGGCAGCTTCCTGGTTGAGTGGGTTGCCTTCAGGCATTAATTGGTAGAAGAGACTGGCTTGAAATGAAGTAGCATGTTGGCCGGCCCACAGAGCAAGAAAGATAAATGTTCTTTGGGGCAAGAAGATTCCTGGCAAAGTGGGTTGCCCTCGGGCATTAATCAGTAGAAGTAGAGAGACGAAGAAAATGGAAGCAGAGCTGCCTCAGCCTTAAGGGTAGGACTATGGCCTTTGGGGGTGGAATGACCACATACTCCTAGGTTTCAAAGAACCAGGCCTTCACCAACTTGGTTCTGGAGTGGGGGGCCGCTCGTTCATGTGAGCCAGTGGGATGGAGTCATAGCTGCTGCCCAAGAGTGGGGGGGTGGGGCTTCCATGCCCAAGAGGGAGAGGAATGGGGCCCACCAGGCCAAGGGGGTGAGGTCACCACTTAGAGGAACTAGGGGACTGGAGCCACCCTGTGAGATCTGTACAGATGCCACTCAACAAAGATCTGTACAGATGCCAAGTTGACAAGGGGTATAATTGTGTTAGTTAGGTTTGTGCGTCAACTTGGCTGGGCCTGGTTGAGTAGCTGGGCAGCTGGTGGTAGTTATTCCCCATGAAGAGACTGGAAATAAACTCCAAGGTAGGATCTACCACAAGCAGCTGAGTAGCTGCCTTTGGGTATGTGGTTTGCTTCTGATATATAAGCCACAGCTTTGGAATGGTCTCTAGCCTATGGCATGTTTGGACCCTACATGTAGCCATTTCATTGTTAAGCAGCCTGCCATGCTCTGCCAACCTTGGGACTTACAAGAGACTTAAGTTAATAGCCTCCATGTGCTTTGGTAACATCGGGACTGTGCCTTTGTGTCAAACTTGGGGCTTCTCAGCCTCAGCAGCCAGCAGCTTTCTGAGTGAAGAAACACCTCTAGCTCCAGTGGGCCGGGAGCAGGAGGCAGAGCTGGACCTGAAGGTTGAGGGGCTTTCACCCAGCCCCTAGAGCCTGGCACTTTGACCTTGGACTTAAAGCCCCCAAATTGTAAGAATAAGCTCCTGTTTGTTAAGGCCATCCCATTTGTGGCATATTCTTGTCAGAATGGCACTAGGTAACCAGAACAGATACAGTCTCATCTTTCATCTTGTCAGAGAAGTTCTCTTCCAACAAATCTTGGACAATTTTCTCAGTTTTCTTTTTCTCTTCCTGTTCTGGAATTCTAATGACATGTAGTTTATCCCTTTTGATGGTTTCTCACATGAAAGTTAGGTTTTCTTAATTTTATTTTTTTCTGATTGTTCCCTTTCCAAAAAAGTATTGAAGTAATTGTTTTCAATCTCATTAATTCTGTCTTCCATTGATTCTATGCCTTTGCCCTTTCAATGTGTTTTCTATTTCTAAAAATTTAGTATTAATCTTCTGGATTTCTCTCTGTAGATTTTGAATCATTTCTAATTTTTCATTTATTTTGTCATTTTGTTCTTGTATTTTCATCCAAAATTGTTCTAGGGTTTTGTCTGTGTTTTTTTTTTTTTTTTTTTTAAATCTGTCTGTCAGAAGATACCTAAATACAATTCTTTTGAATTCCTTATCAGGGAGTTCCAATGCTGCTTCTTTCTCAGGGATGTTTTCTGGGTCTGTATCCTGCTTCCTTGTTTCTACCACTTTATCTTACTTCTTTGTGTGGACTGTGACAGTCTGTTGTCTCAGAGACATTGTGATATTGTTGTATTTAGATCTCTGTTAACTGTTTGTGAAGAGCAGCTAAGGGTGAGTCAGGGTCTTCTTGGTGGTTGTTTATCATTGGCCCGTTGGTGGAGAAGGAAGTGGTAACTCTCACTCAATAAGTGAAGCTGCAGGAGGCGTGGGTGTAGTTATGTCATATGGGTACTGTTGTTGCCTCCCTCTAAGTTAGACAAAAATAACAATTGAATAACCATCAAAAAAGGAAACACATGTGGACAAAAACACACTGTGTAATCACACAGGAACAGTAACCAAAAAAAGAAAAAGAAAAGAAAAAACCCTGCAATATCTGGGGAGAGGGCAATAAGAGAAAAAATGTAGAGTAGGAGAATAATGAAGAAAAAAAGGTAAAAAACACAAAAAGATAAACAAGGAAAGGGGTTAACCATGAGAAAGAAAAAGAATTAGAACCAGGAACAGGGGAAAGAGAAAAAGCTGAAAACTAGAACCCGTGAAAGGAAGAATAAAGAATAACAATAAAAAAGACAATGATAATAATAATAATAATTTTAAAACAGACAAAAACAAACTAAGAAAAAAAAATTGGGGCAGGGCAGGGCAGGGCACCCAGGCTCTGTCCAAGGACACAGACTGAGATGGAATTCCTGCTGGCTTAGAAGGTGGGTGGCAGTGAGGATGGCTGCACCTCTGTTCACAGAGAGGGTGTGGCATAGGAGAATAACAAGGGGAATATCACACCTTTCCAGTCATTGGTGTCCGAAATGTCCTTGTGGTTCCCGGCAAGTAGAGCCTGTTCTTAAGTCCCTGGAATCTGGGAGAATGCTGTTATTTTAAATATCCAAAATGGTCAAACCGCTTGCAAACATTCAAAATGGCTGTGCCTTCTGGACAGGTAAAAGTCCACAGCTCAGCTCACCTTCCTCTTCGCTGCTTCCTCTTCTATTCTCTACTCACCAGTGCAATCCTCTGTGAAGTCCCTGTGTTTCAGGGCTGATGTTTTGGTTAATTCTTAAGTTCTAACACCAGTTGGGGCTCTGGTGATGTAGTGCCTAAGGCACTTGACTGCTAACCAGAAGGCTGGAGGTTCAAACCCACCAGCCACTCCTCAGAAGTAAGGTTGGGCAATCTACTTCTGTAGTGATGCTGCTTCAGAAACCCAAGGAGGGGTTGCTATGGGTCAGATCTGACTTCATGGCAGTGAGTTTGGTTTTTGGTTTTGGAACACCACTCAGCAATATCCAAACTGTTTGTGCCATCAGGATTGCTGCCAGACCCCAGCTCTGTATGTCTCCTTTTTTGGTGTTTTCATGAAAATTCTTCTATTAGTTGTAATTTAGTCCACTTCTATATCCTTCTCTTCAAAGCTCAAGGATCTTTGATTATCTTCTCTATCTGTGTTAATTTTTTTTTTGTTGTTGTTGTTGTTGAAGAGGGTCTGTGCAGTCTTTCTGCCTGTTCTTCCATCTTGCTGGAACTCGCTGAAAAGGAGTCATTTTTAGTACTCATCATCATGATACTTATTTAAAACATTGTTTGAAGTTACAGTGAGTCAGTCTTTAATTTTTCAAAAATTCCTCAGCTAACAAATAAGCCTAAATTGACTAAACAAAAGTGGAGCATCAACTCCAAATTCATGCTTGATTTCCATAACAGCATTCTAACTTCACTCCACTCCTACTTCCACCCCAGGTAGCTCTCTGCCTTTCGTGGTCCTATGATCAGTGTAGTTAGATAATGAAAATACTTAGTGATACTTTAAATTTTTTTTTATAGATGAGGATGTATGAGAACAAGATAAAAATGATAAATAACCCATTGCCATTGAGTTGATTTGGACTCAGCAACCCTACAGGGAAGAGTAGAACAGCCCCACAGTGTTTCCTAGGCTTTAATCTTTACAAATTACCTGGCAAACTGATGGAAAGGGATTCATATTTGTGCCCATTCCACAGAAAGGTGATCCACCAGAATGTGGACATTATCAAATGATATCATTAATATTACATGCAGGTAAAATTTTGCTGAAGATAATTAAAAAATGGGTGCAGCAGTATATTGACAGGGAATTTCCAGAAATGCAAGCTGGATTCAGAAGAGCACATGGAATGAGAGATACCATTGCTGATATCAGATGGACTTCTGCTGAAAGCAAGAATACCAAAAAGATGTTTACGTGGGTTTTATTGTCTATGCAAAGGTATTTTGACTGTGTGGATCATGAAATACCATTGATAATATTGCAAAGAATGGGAATTCCATAATATCTAGTTGTGCTCATGAGAAACGTGTACCTAGATGTGGAGGCTCTATTCGAACAGAACAAGGAGATACTGCATGGTTTAAAGTCAGAAAGGGTGTATGTCATGGTTGTATCCTTTCACCATGAAATCTGTATATTGAGCAAATAATCCAAGAAGCTAGACAATATGAGGAACTTGGCATCAGAATTGGAGGAAGACTCATTAACAATCTGCAATATGCAGATGATACAACCTTGCTTGCTGAAAGTGAAGATGACCTGAAGCACTTACTGATGAGGATTAAACACTACAGTTGGCAGTAAGGATTATGCCTTACCATAAAGAAAACAAAAATCCTTACAACTGGACCACTAAGCAGCATCATAATAAGTGGAGAAGAGATTGAAGTTGTCAAAGATTTCATTTTACTTGGATGCACAATCAACACCCACAGAAGCAGCAGTCAAGAAATCAGACTTGGCATTGCAGTGGGCAAGTCTGCTGCAAAGTCCTCTTTAAAGTGTTGAATAGTAAAGTTGTCACTTTGAAGACTAAGATGTGCTTAACCCAAGCCTTGGTGTCTTCAATCACCTCATATGCATGTGAAAGCTGGACAATGAAGCAGGAATACTGCAATAGAGTTGATGCCTTTGAATTGTGGTGTTGGCAAAGAATATTGAAAACACTAGATTGCCAGAATGAACAAATCTGACCTGGAAGAAGCATAGCAAGAATACTCCTTGGAAGTGAGAATGGCCAGACTTCGTCTCAGTTACTTTGGTCATATTGTCAGAAGGGACCATTCCCTGGAGTAGGATATCATGCCTGTGAAGGGTCAGTGATAAAGGGAAAGACTGTTAATGAGATGGGTTGACAGAGTGGCTGCAATGATGGGCTCATGTACAGCAAGATTGTGAGGATGACACAAGACTGGGCAGTGGGCAGTGTTTTGTTCTGTTCTGCATGGGTCTCTATGAGTTGGAGCCAACTTGAAGGCACTTAACAATAATAGAATATTTACAGAAGCCAAAGGCCACATCTTTCTCCCACAGAGTGTCTTGTGGGTTCAAACCACCAACCTTTTGGTCAGCAGCTGAATGTTTAACCACTTAGCCACCAGGGTTCCTTGTTGTGGTTGTTGTTATGTGCCATCGAGTCGGCCCCGACTCATAGTGACCCCTCCTTGGGTTTCTGAGGCAGTATCACTATGGAAGTAGGATTGCCCAACCTTCCTTCCTAGAAGTGGCTGGTGGGTATGAACTGCCAGCCTTCTGGTTAGCAGTCAAGTGTCTTAGGCACTATGCTACCAGAGCTCCTTAAAAATGGTAAAATTTCCTTTTAAGGAAAGATCAAAGGTTTACCATTAGGCAATCTGTAAAGGAGTTGTTTTTGAGTAACCAAGGACTGTTTATAAGTGAATTTGGGGGCAACAGGAAAAATTTTGGTTGTTAAAGGGATGTTTTTTCAGATAGATTTAAAAAATTTTCAGTGAAGGTTAATGGAAGTTGGAGAATATTTTCTGACAATATTTAGAAAGAGAAGGAGAAATGACTGACTCTTATCTGCTAATGATGGCTTAGATGTTGTTCTCTGAACAACATCTAAGTTTTGGGATGGCTAAGAAGTTTTCATAACTTTGCCCTGTGTATGCTCTATTATACTCACTGCCGTTGAGTTGGATCTGACACACAGTGACCCCTCCTTGGGTTTCCAAGGCAGTATCACTATGGAAGTAGATTGCCAAATCCAAGGAGTGGCTGGTAGTTTTGAACCGCCAGCCTTCTGATTAGCAGTCAAATGCCGTAGGCACTAAGCCACCAGAGCTCCCACGCTCTACTATACTCATGGATATATTTGCGGTATATGTAAATACAGATGTAGAAATACCCTCTGTCAAATTTATATATATATTTGTGGTGTGGTTGCATTCTCTTTCCCACACCTGTTCAGCTTGCATGTCTATCTATGTATCCACTCATAGATTATTGTTGTTACTGGTATTGCAGTTTTGTGTATGTAATGGTGTTGCTTTTAACTCTTGTGCTCTTCCTAGTGTCTTCATTTGCCTTGATAGTTTTTTTTTTTGTTGTTGACTTCTTCCTTATTGTATATTACCTTCCCCTTCACTAAGTTAATATGTGTCTATATTCTAGATAGTGATTTACCCTCTTATCCCTTCCTCTCCTGGTAGCTATGCAAGAATACATCTTTTGATGTAAAAACCTTTTCTTGAGTTTTGATAATGGTGGTTTCATGTAGTACTTTTCCTTTTGCAATTGATTAATTTCACTCAGCACAATGTCCTCCAGGTTCATCTATGTTATGAGGTGTTTTGCAGATTCAATCATTATTTTTTAACATTGTGTAGTATTTCACTATGTGTATATACCATAGTTTGTTTATCCTTTCAATCATTGATGGGTATTTAGGTTGTTTCCATCTTTTTTGTTATTGTGAATATTGCTGTGATGAACATGGGTGTGCATATATTCATTCACGTCATGGCTCTTGTTTCTGTACGATATATACCTAATTAGGAGCTCTGGTGGCATAGTGCCTAAGGCATTTGACTGCTAACCAGAAGGGTGGTGGTTCAAACCCACCAGCCACTCCTCGGAAGGAAGATTGGGCAATCTCCTCCCATAGTGATACCGCCTCAGAAACCCAAGGACAGGTTGCTATGTGTCGCATCCAACTCGATGGCAATGCATTGCATTTTGTTTTGCATTATATGCCTAATTGTTTTGTATTATATATGTAATTGTGAGATTGCTGATCACATGGTATTTCTATTTCCAACTTTTAAAGCAAGCACCATATTGTTTTCCACAGTGCTTTTACCATTTTACAATTGCACCAGCAATGTGTGTGGTTTCCAGTATCTCCATATCCTTGCCAGATTTTATTCTTTTCTATTTCTTTGAACTTTTTTTTTCATTAATGCTGAGGATATGTCGTTGTTATTTAGATTTGCAGCTCTCTAACACGTAATGATTGGGAGCATTATTCATGTGCTTATTGACCACCTGAATGTCTTCTTTGGTGAAATATCTGTTTATGTCCTCTGCCAGTTTATTAACTGAATCTTTTAGCTGTCAAGGTGTTGAAGATTGCCATAAATTTTAGAGATTAGAACCTTGTCCAATGTGTCCTTGCCAATTTTCTTCCCATTCTTTTGATGCATAAGTGTCTAATTTTTAGGAGGTCCCAGTCATCTAGTTTGTCTTCTGTTGTTTGTGCATTTTTAGCTATGTTTGATGATGAATTTATGTCATGAATTAGGGACCTTAAGTTTGTTTCTATTTTTCCTTTGATGGCCTTCATAGTTTTAGGTTTTACATTTAGATATTTGATTTATCTTGAGCTCGTTTTTGTACACAGTATGAAATACAGACCTTGTTTCACTTTTCTGCAAATAGATATACAGTTTTGCTGGCACCATTTGTTAAAGATACTATCACTTCTCTGTTAAATGAGTTATGGCCCTTTGTCAAAGATCAGTTGTCCATAGATGGATGGATTTACTTCTGTTTCTCAATTCTGTTCAATTGGTCTAAATGCCTGCCATTGTACCAGTAGCAGTTTTGAGATTTGGAGGTGTGAGTCCTCCTCTTTTGTCTTCTTTAGTAAATCCACTGGTGTTGAGTTGATTCTGACTCCTAGTGGCCTTATAGGACAGAATGGAACTTCCCCACAGGGTTTCCAAAGTTGTAAATCTTTATGAGAACAGACTGTCTCATCTTTTTCCCATGGAGCAACTGGTAGGCTGAATCCTTTAATCATTCTGCCACCAAAGCTCCTCTATTTTCATAGTACTTTGCTTCTCTGGGGTCTCTTTCCTTTTCATATAAATTTAGTGATTATTTTTTCCACCTCTTTAAAGAATAATGATGAAATATGGATCACGATTGCATTGTATTTGTAGATTGCTTTGTGTAGTATAGACATTTTCACTATGTTAAGTCTTCCTATTCATGAGTATGGTATCTCCTTCTATTTATGTAGGTGTCTTTTGTTTTCTTGTAGTAGTATTTTGTAGTTTTCTTTGTATCAATCTTTTGTATCTCTGATTAGGTTTATTCCTAAGTATTTCCTCTTTTGAGTGGCTGTTTTGAATGGTATTAGTTTCCTGATTTTCTTTTCAGAGTTCTCTTTGGTAGTATAAAGGAATCTAACTTATTTTTTGTATATTATTCTTGTACCCTGACACTTATCTGACTCTTTCAATTAGTACCAGCAATTTTATTGCTGAGTCTTTGGGATTTTTTTTTATAGGATTATATCATCAGCAAATAGAGATAGTTTTACTTCTTCTTTGCCAATTTGGATGCCTTTTATTTCCCTGTCTTGCCTTATTTCTCTAGCTAGGACCTCCAATACAATATAGAATGCAAATGTTGATAAAGGATATGGTAAGAAAACCCTTGAAATGTCCTACCAAGGACTTATCCTTCTCTGTGACCTCTAACAGTCCAAGTCCAAGTTCTGGAGATCACTGTGCTTTCCCTTTAACCCAACAAATTGCTGTCAAGTCAATTCTTACTCATGATTACTGCATATGTGTCAGAGCAGAATGGTGGTCCATAGAGTAAAGGGTTTAAAGTATTTTTGGAAGTAGATTGGCAGACTTTTCTCACAAAATGCCTCTGGGTGGACTTGAACCTCCAACTTTTCAGATAGTATCTGAGCAGGATTTTAATAAAAGGGTCTAATTTCAGTCACCTTACACAAATTCTATTCCTTTGATATTTGATAATTCATGAAGTCATTTATGGAGTTTCATATGCCCCTAAACTCCCTGCTGTATTAATGGATCATATCTTGCATTATTTTCTTTCCTGGGCCAAACCAAAAAAGGTAGAGTCTAATCTAGGTCATTGTTTGTTGTTATTGAGTGTCATTGAGTTGATTTCAACTCATAGCTACCCAATATGATAGAATAGAATGGTCCAATAGAGTTTCTTAGGCTGAACTCTTTACAGAAGGAGCCCTGGTTAAACACTCAGCTGCTGCTACCCAAAAGGTTGAAGGTTTAAACCCATCAAACACTATGTGGGAGTAAGATGTGGCAGTCTGCTCCCATAAAGATTACAGCCCTGCAAACCTTATGGGTAAATTTTACTTTATCTACAGGGTGACTATGAGTCATGATTTATTAGATAGCAATCTAATAAAATCTTTATAGGAGCAGACCCTGACTACTAGGTCTTTTCTCCCATGGAGCTGCTGGTAGGTTCAAACCACCAACTTTTTGGGTATCCACTAAGAGTGCTTAACAACTGTGCCACTAGCCTGCTGGATTTATCTTATGCACTGAGCATCAGCTCACAGAGATTTTATATCCATAGCTTATTTATTTTTTCTCTATGGCAAGATGCCTTTGAAGGGAAAGTAGGGCCAGAAGATAGTGTGACCATAACTCTTTCCCCTTGGAAAAGCTTTCCCATCAGTCCTGTTGGTGTCTTATACAAATAGACTCTTGAGGTGGGGGAAAAGAAAGGAAAGAAAGGTCAGAAGGTAGGTGGTCTATCTCCCCAGCCTTCCAGATAGGTCCAGATAAGTGTGGGTGTTAGTATGAACACAACTTCTGTTTCTGAGGTGAAAGTGCATCCCCTACCAAAAACAAAAGAAAACAAAAAACCTAAACCATTGCTGTTGAGATGATTACAACTCATAGTGACCCTATAGGACAAAATAGAACTGTCTCATAGGATTTCCTAGTCTGTAAATCTTTACAGAAGCAGACTGACTGCCACACCTTTCATCAGTCAGAGAGACTGAGAGAAATAACTTTTTGGTTAGTAGCTGAGTGCTTAATCACTGTGCTGCCCAGGCTCCTAGGGACTTCTAAAAATGGATTTTGAAGAGTTTTGCAAAAATATTATCCTGGATTTAAGACTCATAATAGTTAAAGGGAAAAAACCCAGAGAGGAGGAAAGAAATGAGAACCAGTTGGTAAGCAATATAGATGAATAAGAATGCCAACACCAAGACACAAAAACCCCACTATCATTGGGTTGATTCTGTCTCATAGCAACCCTATAGAACTAGGAAAATAAAAGGATTGAATAAGGGAAAAATGTTGAATATTTATGTAAATACAGAGACTCAAAAGATGGCTTTGAGAAAGAGATTAACATAATTATGATTCTGAGAGTGCAAGATTTTGGCTAGATCATTAATTTGGCTTCACTGACGGCAGTAAGTGAAGAAGCTAGGAGGAAGTTTGCTGAATAATTGTGCCTGGATTTGATTGGAATGTGTGTATCTGCTCTGCATTGTTTTGTAGCATGCTCTCTTTTCCTTCCTGGAGGGTGTACTTGGTGTGACAGGAACTATGAGCTCAGAAGAATCTAAAATGTGCTGTTGTTGTTGTTGTTATGTGCCGTTGAGTCGGCCCCGACTCTTGCCAAAATTTGAGCATCTCCCTTGTTTTCTTCTGAAAAACTCAGAAAACTCTTTTGTCATTTATAATGATTCCTAACGTTTAAAGCGAACATTTTATAAATATGAAAGAATGTACAGAAAAGAGACCAGGAAACTGGGGAGTTAGAGAGGTAATTGTAGAGAAAACTGCTAATACCCTGTAAGCTGCAATAGGAGCAATGGTCTGGAAAAGGCTTGCCTTTTGGATTACTGAGCCAATTATGTCCTGTGTACTGGCCCAGTGTCTGATTTAATATAGTCTTTCTTGACTTTAGAGTCTCTTGGTGGTGCAAACATTTAAGTGCTTGGCTACTAATCAAAAGATTGGCAGTTTGAATCCACCTGGAGGCACCTTAGAAGACAGGCCTGGAGATGAACTTCAGAAAGGTCACAGCCACTGAAAATGCTGTGAAGCATAGTTCTACTCTGACACACATGGGCCATTGTGAATCAGGATCAAGTGGGTAGC
>NW_006921701.1:1250024-1250601 GCF_000298275.1 Orycteropus afer afer | reverse complement strand
GATTGCCCCATCTTCCTTCCAAGGAGTGGCTGGTGGGTTTGAACCGCCAGCCTTCTGGTTAGCATTCAAGTGCCTTAGGCACTATGCTACCAGAGGTCCTACAATACAATAGTAGAAGACTCAAAACTAGACTCAAAACTAGAACCTACGTGTGAGTTGCAGTCCCCACTGATATCAACTAGTACTAGAAGCACAAAGTATTAATTTACCCTTGTGTTACTTTGGAGTCCTTGGATGATACAAACAGTTAATGCACTCAGTTGCTAATCAAAAGGTTAGAGTCCACCCAGAGGCACCTTGGAAGAAAGACCTGGTGATCTAGTTCCAAAAAATCAGACACTGAAAACCCCATGGAGCACAGTCCTATTCTAAAACACGTGAGATTGCCTAAATAACAATCAACTTATAGCAACTGGTGTTTTTTACTGCTTCAGAAACTTAAAACTCTCAGGACAAAGACACTTTTTTTTTTTTTTTTTTTGCTTTATATACATTTAATTTTTTTATTTATTATTTTTTAATTGTGATTTGGGTGAAGGTTTACAGAGCAAATTCATTTTCCATACAGTGGTTCACA
>NW_006921701.1:1247279-1249244 GCF_000298275.1 Orycteropus afer afer | reverse complement strand
CATGAATTTTTGTTTTCTTCATTCTTCAGGACAAAGACACTTTGAAAGGAAAGGAGAGAATGGAAAAAAAGGTAGATTGAGTGCAAGAGGTAATGATTCAGATGGAGCAACAGAGAATAAAGGCCCTAGTGCTGGGCTGGGTGGGCATATTTATACCACAGCTAAGTGGATGTATGGCTTGAAAGCATTGGGATTGGCTATCAAGTAGAACTTAAGAAATTAGTCTTTTGACTTCAGATTATAGTTACACTTTTATGCTTCATCTCCGGGGCCAGCTCTCATCTAGGACTCTTGTTCATTGTGAATGCAATTTTAGTTTCTCAAAACAGCCCAGTTTAGGTGTAGGATTCCAGTCTGACTATTCTGTAAATCTCTTCTTGACCTGAGATACTTTGGACAAGCAGTAGGAAGGGTGGAGTCTCAACATTCAGATAGAGCTGAGCTGAGTATCAGCCCTGACACTTTCTAAGTTGCTGTGACTTTCAGTGCATCCTAACCTCTCTGAGGATCTTTTTACTCCTCTGTAAAATGAGGTGTTTGGGATATTTATAGGAGATGATGCGTGTAACGTAGTTGCTCCTCCACCACCAGTTGCTGTCAGGTTGATTCTGACTCATGGTGGCCCATGTATGATAGAGAACTGGGCTCCATCGGGTTCTCAGAGGCTGATTTTTTAGAAGTGGGTCACCAAGCCTTTCTTCCAATGTACATTTAGGTGGACTTGAACCTCCATCTTTCAGTTAGCAGGTGAGCATGTTAACTGTTTGCACTCCCCAGGGACTCCAGTTGGTACACCTGTTGTTGCTGTTATTATTATGTGCTGTCTAGGCAGACCTGACTCATAGTGACTCCTCCTTGAGACAGTATCACTACGGAAGTAGATTGTCCAACCTTCCTTCCAAGGAGTGGCTGGTGGGTTTGAACCACCAGCCTTCTGGTTAGCAGTCAAGTGCCTTAGGTACTAGGCTATCAGAGCTCTCAGTTGGTGCACTTATTATTGTTGTTATGTGCTGTTGAGTTGGACCTGACTCATAGCCACCCCTCCTTGGGTTGCTGAGGCTATATATATATATATATATATCCTTATTTTAGCTCATATCAGACAACTAAAAGCCTTGTCTTTTGGGTGAACCTGATAAGACTTGAGAGGACTCAGATTTATTTTTCTGAGGTGCATCTGGGTAGACTTGAACTTCCAACCTTTCACTGAACAGCTTAATGGGATTTTAATGAATGGCTCCATGTTCAGTCACTCCACATGAACTCTATTTCATTCATATTGTTCATGAAGTTCTTTGCTATCTTATAATATTTTCCCAGAGTATCTATAGAATGTCAGAACAAACATGGACCTTCAAAGGATCTGACCAGTGTTCTTCAATAAGGGTCTTGGGCATTTTGGGCAGGACATGTGTCCCCTAGTCATTGTGACAATTCTAAACATAACCCTTCACATTTGTATATGCCCTCTGGGGACCAGTGCACATGAATTTAATACTGCACAGCACATAATTTTAGTCCAAACTCTTTCTTTTATGGATGAGAAAATATATGCTAGGACAAGTTAAGGGACTTCCCTAATGCCACACAATACAATAGTTGTTATATGCTGTCGAGTCGGACCCCCCTCATAGTGACTCCTCCTTGGGTTTCTGAGGCAGTATCACTATGGAAGTAGATTGACCCATCTTCCTTCTGAGGAGTGGCTGGTGGGTTTGAACTGCCAGCCTTCTGGTTAGCAGTTTTAGCCTTAGGCACTACACTACCACAGCTCCTAAAGGATAAAAAGGACCATTACATTAAACAAACAAACAAACAAACAAACAAGGATTATCTATGTTGTTGTTGTTATGTGCCGTTGAGTCAGACCCAACTCATAGCAACCCCTCCTTGGGTTTCCGAGGCAGTATCACTACAAAAATAGATTGCCCCATCTTCCTTCCAAGGAGTGGCTGGTGGGTTTGA
>NW_006921701.1:1236929-1247179 GCF_000298275.1 Orycteropus afer afer | reverse complement strand
GACTCATAGCCACCCCTCCTTGGGTTGCTGAGGCGGTATCACTACGGAAGTAGATTGCCCAACCTTCCTTCCAAGGAGTAGCTAGGGGGTTTGAACCACCAGACTTCTGGTTAGCAGGCAAGTGCCTTAGGCATTATGTTACCAGAGTTCCCTTAGTCAGTACCAAATAATGGTGTCTACTCTTCTTTGCTAATCACAAGTGATTTTGAATAAAATAACTTTCTCACTTCAAGATTCCTTATGGCTTTCCCAGTGTGGTAGTTGAGGTTATGTGTCAACTTGGCTGGACAGCTGGTTGTAGTGATTCCCCATGATGAGACTAGCAATTAGCTGCATGGTAGAATCTGCTACAAGCATCTGAGTAGCTGCTTTAGGGATGTGGTCTTCTTCCAATATATAAGGAGAAGCTTTGGGACTGGTCTGCAGCTTTTGGCAAGCTTGAATCCTGCGTATAGCTGAGTCGTTGTTCAGCAGCCTGCCATGTTGTCTGCTGATCTTGGGACTCTTAATGGACTTGAATCAATGGCCTGCTATATAGTTTGGTTGGGACTGTGTCTTTTTACTTGTCAACTTTGGGTTTGTCAGCCTCAGCAGCCAGCAGCTGCGTGAGTAAAGAGAGCCTCCAGCTACAGTGGGCTGGGAGCAAGACGCAGAGCTGAAGCCCAAAGTCAAGAGGCTTTCACCCAACCCCTAGAGCCTGGCATTTTGAAGTCAGACTTCTAGCCTCCAAAACTGTAAGAGAAAAAACTCCTCTTTGTTAAAGCCATCCATTTGTGGTATTTTCTGTTAGAGAGCACGAAGAAATGAAAACACCTAGTCTTCTCTTTGGCCACTTTCTTGATTTTCTTTAAGTGTGTGTGAAGAGCCATTTTGTTACATATGACATAGTTTTCAACAGCTTACATACATATTCAAGTACATTCAAAGAACCTCACTTTGCCACTGTGCTTTCTTGGCTTCCCCATTGCCACTAATTCTACAAGATAGATTTGCACAGAGTGCTCAAAGATCACTAAAGGTCCTTAAAGCCCCACAATCACATATAATAACCATTCACTTATACTCTCCCAAGTTTACAGGATGCTGCAACCAAATTATGCAGCTTATTCAGGATGAATTCTTTATGAGGCTCTGCTCTGCATAAAACAGAACGGAAGTCTTGCCTCTGTACCTCTTCATTCTCACAGAAATCATAGTCCAGCCTGGAGGAATCTATTAAATGTAGTGAAAGGGAGCTTTTTCAGAAAGTTCTCCTTAAGGGCTTGGGGCTTTAGATATGCTCCTTTGCTCATGAGATGGGATGCAGATTTGCATCTGTGTTGTGACAGCATGATTATGCATGTTGTTAACAAACATGCTTGTGTATGCATGTCTGCTGTCACAGTGATGAGGAGTATCCAATAAATATTGGGTTAAGAGCATGCCAGCATCTTCCTAACAGCTGGCACAGCTGAAAACTCGCCTGCCTTATTAACACTCCACTTATCTGGAATCTGCTTACTGAGCAGAAACGACTTCATAAATTTCTGTCCCACCTTTGCTCATTACCATTGGCCTCACTCCCTCCTATTCTTGAGCTGACTGGCTTCCCATGGTCCTGCTTGCTAGGTGTCCCTTTTTCTGCCCATCAACATCAGAGCCAGAGTCAGGGTTAACACCTGCTGCCACTGTCAGTGATCAGGAAGGAATTGTGCCAAAAACTTGTTTTCTTCACTCTGGAGAAAGTGAAATTTCCAGATTCCCTCCCCACTCCTGTCCATTTATAACCATTTCCTTTGGAGGCAGACTAAAATGGAAAGATCCAAGCCTCTTCCAAGTTGGAGGGAAAGAAAGAGGCAGGCAGCAATTTGGTTGCCCAAGAAAATGTTCTAATCCCCTCTCAGTACCTTTGGAGATTAGTCAGTTGTGTTTGAGATGTAGGTCAGTTTCTCTCATAATCATTCTAATCTAGTTCCCGGCCTTTTCTTCCCCTTGGGTTTTCTTTTTTATTCCACTCTGTGTTTTCAGCAGTTTCATTAGCCACAGTTCACAACTCATAGCATCCAGTTAAATTTTTTTCAAGCCACGTACTTTTTGTCTTTGGAACATGGTGTAAAGGGAAGCTGAGTCCTTCTTTCTTCTCCTGTTCCCTCAACCCTTCCCCACTGCCCACACCTTATCCTTGATTGAAAATGGTCATCTGTGTCCTGTCTGAGTTTCCTCCCAAAATAGCCCCCACGGTCTGGGATCCTTGATCCTTGGTGAACTAGGGAAAAAGTAGAACCTGATGCAGTGGGCCCTCTGAGAAGTAGCCTCATTTACAGTCACATCAGGGACTTGGTTTTATTTTTTTTCCTCCCTGACTTGAAGAAAACAAAACAAGAAGAAGTAGGGAGGAAATAGGGAGGAGAGGTAGAAGTGAATTGCTTAATGGAGACGCTCAGTCTGAATATTTAATATGCTGATTTTATTGAATAAAAGGTGAAAAAGTGGTTCTTGTTTGTTACTTGCCTGTCAAACCATAGCAAACAAGCATTCTTTTCCCTGACTGGAGCTTTTTATTACTGTATGGATTCTGGAGTGTAATTATGCCCTATATCTGAGCTGCATTATACACCCAATTACAATTCCCCAGCTGAACTATTTATTTATTACCAAGGGAGATATTTGTTCAGCTTCTTTGGAGGGTTTTCTCGTGGCGGCTTTCATTGTTTTGTCCTTCATCAAGATGGAATGTGCAGGGGGAACCCCTCACTCTGCTCCCCGCTCATTTGTTGACAGTTTGGATGAACTTTCCAGGCACATTTATTCATGATGTTGGACAAAGATTCTGGGCAAAAGAAATTTTAAGGCTATAAATGTTTGAGAATATTTGTATTGTTTTCAGACCTTTCAGGGAAAGGACTTTTTATTTTAGCGATTATCATCTTATGAAATCTGATTTGGAATCATTTCAGAAAAATAGCTTTCTCTGGATATAGCCTGTCTGCCTAGCAGTTCACAAAGAAAGAACCCACAGCTAAATGGAATTCAAGTTGACAAATATTTGTCAAGGAGCTTATTATGAGCTGGGCACTGTGCTGGGCACTGGGAGCAGAGAGATTGAGTTAAAACCAGTCCTTATCCAGGAAGATCTCAGAATTCAGCCTGGGAAACAGATCTATAATTATGAGAAATGTGATAAGTGTCACAATGTTGGCTCATTCATTCTCTTCATTCCCTTTAATATTTTTCAAGTTCATACTATATCTAAGAACTGCACTAGGATACGGATGTATTGGGAAAAACAGATATGATCTTTGCCCTCACCTCTCTACCCTAATTCTAGGAGCATGAAGGGGTACCAACAGACAACAATAAAGAAAGCAAATAAGTAATGAAAATAACTTTAGACATTAATGATTGTTATAAAAATAAAACAAATACAGAGAGGTGCACAAGAGGCACAGACAACAAAGACAAACACTTTTACATATACAATACTGTACTATCAGTAATAACAAACATTAATTTATGAGTAGATACATGAGATAGATACATTAATCTATGAGTAGACAAGGTGAATGTTAAGGTATGGCTAGGCAAAAGGGAACACACCTATGACCATATAAAGTTTGGCAGATGACATTTTTACATATGTATCTGTAGGTGGGTTATGAATGTACAAATAATAGAACTAACAGGGAGCGAAGTTATGATAACTTCTAAGCCACAGCCAACCACCCTGAGAGAGTCAGTTGTTGGACCTGTGGGCTTGGGGCCATGGTCATGAGGGAGATCAAGCTCAATTGGTCAACTGGCATAACATACTACATGAAAACATTGTTTTACATCTTACTTTGGTCGGTAGGGACTGGGGTCTTAAAAGCCTGCAATTAGCCATCTAGATGCAACAATTGGTCTCTCCTCATCTGGAGCAAAGAAGAATGAAGAAAACCAAAGAAACATGGAAACAATTAGACCAAGGGACTAGTGGACCATGCGCACATCAGCCTATATGACCATGAGACCAGAGGAACTGGATGGTGCCCAGCTACCAGTATCAACAACTCAGGAATAGATCAGTGCAGGAGATCCTGGATAGAGTGGGAGAAAATTTTTGAACAAAACTCAAAATCATAAAAAAAGACCAGACTTACTGCTCTGATAGAGAATGGTGAAACCCCAGAGACTATGGCCCCTAGTTAGCCTTCAGGCCTGGAATTGAATTTACTCCTGTGGATTCCAGCCAAACAATAAATAGGCATACAGGTGGACATTTACACCAGATAGGTGCACTCCTTAGAACAATCAAGTATGGGAGATCAGAAGGACAGTATTTGCACAGGGAGATAGCTCAGAGGGTAGGAACGCACAGGAAAGAAGGATACAAGGAAGAGGTAACTACAGGGAAGAAGTGGGAAGAGAGCTGTTACATAGTGGGGAATTGCAGTCAATGTCATGAAACAAAGTGTGTATGAACTGCTATGTGGAAAAGAATTTGCTATGTAAATGTTCACCCAAATCAGAATTTAAAAAAAAATAAAATAAATAAAAATACCACTGAAATGTGATTGGTAATGTATGAAGGTAGAAAAGGGAAGAGATGAGGAATTTGGTTATGGGATGAGGTAGGGGATGACCTAGGGGAAGAGTTTTTTGTGCAGAAGGAATAGAAAGTGCAAGAGTTCTGGGGCAGGGCCTGAAGGAAGGAGGAATGATGGGCAGAGTGAGGAAGAGAGAGCACAGAGGGAACTGAGGATGGGGTGGGTGGGACCAGATCTATTATGGCCTTGTAGGAGGTTCAGCTCCACTTAGAGATACCTCAGAAGAAAAACCTAATGCTATGTTTCTGAGAAGGAGCTCTGGTAGCATAGTGGCTACGGCACTTGACTGCTAACCAGAAGGCTGGTGGTTCAAATCCACCAGCCACTCCTCGGAAGGAAGATGGGGCAATCTACTTCTGTAATGATACTGCCTTGGAAACCCAAGGAGGGGTCGCTATGAGTTGGGTCCGACTCGACGGCAAACAACAACAACATGTTTCTGAGAGGTCACAGTCATTGAAAAGCCTATGCAATTCTACTGTTTACTCTGAAAAACATGAGGTAGTCATAAATTGACTCAAGGTGCTGAAGGGGCAGGGAGGATACATCTTCTGATCTCCTCTGGCCTCACAAGAGGAAAACAGAATCACTATCCAGGCTTATTCCTGCAAGGTCAGACATGGCGCCTCAATCCAGCCCTTTCACCAACCCTGATACCAATCATTCTTCCCATAGCATCCACCACCTCTCTGCTGGGTTCAATAATTCTCTGCAGTGGTCACATATAACTGACAGATTATGGGGTTTATAGGCTACACTTCAAGTTGATGAACGTGCTGAGTCTCTCTCTCTGGCATCTCTCAGCCCATAGTCTCAGTCTCTTTCCAGGCAGTGTGTGGCTCTGTCCCAGCAGTGTGTGTCTCTCAGTCTTTCTCCCAAAAGTGTATGTCTCTCGCATCTCTCAGCCACAGTGAAAGAGATTTCTCCTGCCTCTAAGAGGGCTCTTTTACAACCTGGCAGAGTGGCAAACTAACCAATCCCAACATCAGAATTCTATACACCTGAGAGAGAGAGTGAACTTCCTAAAAATTACTTTGTGCTGCTCCCAACAGAAATACTCCAGGTAGATAACTTTACCAATCAGGAGCTACTCAGTTTCTCATAGCAAATTCCACCACAGAGTTTACAAAGACTTATGGATAGAAAAGCCACACTGTGTAATTTACTACACTACACAATAGCAGCTGTTTTTTTTCAGGCTGTGGAAAGGAGTTTGTTTTATTCTAAACTCTAAATTGACTGTGAAATCATTGCATACAATCTGATGGGTCTGTAGAAGAGGACTCCACTCTTGCTTAGCCTAGATATGAGTACAACTTCCAAACAGGGCCCATCAGATGATAGTGAAAATAACTGAGATTCCTCACTTCTATTTCCACAAGAGTAATGGTAATTCTAGCTTATCAGGACATGTCTTATTTTTCATTTGGGGCTATTTTTTGTATTCTGTCCATTTTAAAGCCTAGTTTTCTAATCTTCTACTGATTCTGTGAATCTCAAAATTACTTCTAATAAATTCCTTTTGGATTAAGTTAAAGTTGTGTTGAACTAAAAAGCTCTGCAGCAGGGAGACACTTAGTGCCTTTTTCCTTCTTTTGATGTACACTATGGCTTATGAAAGAGCTCTGGTGGTGTAGTGCCTAAGGCATTTGACTACTGACCAGAAGGCTGGTGATTCAAACCCACCAGCCACTCTTCAGAAGAAAGGTTGGGCAATGTCCTTCCATTGTGATACCACCTCGAAAACCCAAGGAGGGGTTGCTGAGTCAGATCTGACGATGGCAGTGAATTAGGTTTGGTTTTGGTGCCTTATGAGGCAAGATCTTTCTCAGTCTCATTCCATCAACCTTGAACTTAGTTACAAAATATCCCAGGTTCAAGCTATAGTTTGTCTAATAGTATGGTTTTCTGGTATTCTAAGCTTTAGCTTTTTTTCAGTGTCTTCATTGGTATTTTGGTGGAAAAATGGAAAAAGCTAGATCATGAATTCACTTAAACCTTTAATTTTAGCTGCTTTAAGAGATGAAATAAGCAAGGAAAGTTTTATGCTTTTATTTCCTTCTGTGCTATGTTTTAAATTGTCTCCTATAAAATTTAAGTCTACCTCCCAAAGTTTCCCTCATCCAATAGAGTTGGCTTGCTACATTGGATATTTGAGAAATATTGGAAAACTCTAACAGAGGGCAAATTTGAAGTGATCAGAAGAGAAACATCTTCAGAAATCTTTTTTTTTTTTTTTTTAATCTATCTTGTCCTTGTATCTTTTTCTTTTTTATCTATCTTGTCCCTAAACAACTTAAGTTTGGATCCTATTCCTTCTCTAAATCTTAGGATTCATACTTTGATGGGTGTCTCTTAATGATTTTTTAGTTATTTTATATCATTTTTTATTTTTGTAAAACTGTTCAGATGTTGCTAAAATAATTTTTATATTGCTCTGACTGAGAAGCTCAATACTTAATTTTGGCAACTTTGTTACTTCAGTCTTTTTACCTCTTGATGTCTACTTTTTTCTTCCTGTAAGACTCTCAAATATGCTTTTCTTTCTGCTCAGTTTTTTTTTCTCCTCAGTTTTTACCTCTCAAACTTATAATAACCTTTTTGAAATATGATTACTCTAGGAAGAAATCAACCCTTTTAATTGGGATTTAAATATATTTTCCCATTTGAATATTTTCTTTCCAGTATTTTGCTTTAATTAAGATGACACACATTTGCAAATAGGTTCTCATCATTTCTATTGTTAATTTCCATTTTTAGTTTGGTTTGTCAATAAACTCAGCCCATGAATTCCAAAGACAAAAGATGTATGAATCTTTGGTACTTTGAATATATTTTCCTTTACAAATTATGTTTTTAGTCAAATTTCTATCAAAAGAATTGGAGAGAAGGAAGAGGTGGATATAATTAGCTGTGGGAGTATGCCTACTATGAAGGTCATGACATTAATGAGGATCTTTGAAGTGTTTTAAGGGCAAGCAATGTTCTTTGCTGCCATTGTGTACTCCTTTAGCACCTTTATTTTGAGAGAGAAGTTTTATTATCATTTTTTAAACAAAGGGAAGGAACTTGCTCAAAAATCGTAAACCTCAAGGAAATAATCTAAAAGCATGTCAAAAAATGTGTAGACCAGCAATAAAATTGACTATAACACCAATAGATGGGGGATAGATAAGTAAGTAAAAGTTCTAATATAAGTTGATAAGTGATCTTATAATGGATGAAGTTCAAAATGCTTTACTATAGGAAGGACCTCTATTTCAACTTTTTCTTTTCTATTTTTACTTCAAGGAGAAGTAAAAGTTAGCCTAATAGAAACAGAGTGAAAGTTCTAGGCATAGGGAACAGGTTTACTAATTAAGGCTTGAAGATAATCATATGATGCATATTGACACTTTTGGTACGGCTGAAGCAAGATCCAGTAAGAGATGGTGATAGAGAGGAAATTGGAAAGTGCTATAGTGTACATAAGACTATTATCATGTGAAATGTAGATTTCACCTTCTTATTGTTTCTTTCCCAAAGATTGCTGTGGCTATGAGACCTGGTTTTCTCATTAATATTATTATATTAATATCTTCTTGGCAAGTTTGGGTTAAGACTGATTGAGAGGACATGTGTGTGGTACACAGGATAGAATGAGTATCAAGGGGAGAATTCCAAGATTTTTCCTTAAAGATTTTCTGCTCAATTCTCTGGAACTAAAAATATGGTGAGATATCACACCCATGATTATATTATATGACAAAAGGAATTGCAAATTTAAGTAAAGGTACTAATTAGTTGACTTTGAGTTATTAAAAATGAAGACTATCCTAGAGGGCTCAATATCATCACATGGCTCTTTTAAGAGTAGAAGATGAAGTCAAAGAGATTCCAAGATGAGAAGAATTCAATGCACCCTTGATAGCTTGAGGCTGGAAGGAAGTCCTCATGTGCCAAGAAATGTGGGAGATCTCTAAAAGCTGATAGCAATTCCTGGTTGACAGCCAGTAGAAACCAAACCAAAACAGAAACAAAAACAAAAAACAGGGACCTCCACCTTACAATGTCAAGGAACTGAATTCTTTTAAAAATATGAAGAAGTTTGGAAGCAGATTCTTCCTGAGTCTTCACATAAGAGCTCAGTCCTGCTGACATGTTGACATTACTCTTGTAAGACCCTAAGCAGAGAACTTAGTGAAACTCACCCAGACTTCTGACCTACAAAACTGTGAGAGGATAAATAGTGTAAATTTGTGGTAATTTGTGAGGTAGTGATGGAAAACCAGCACTGTGGGTATTAAAGGCATAAAGGTTTAGGAATTTGGCAGATCTGATTTTAAGTCCTGTTTTTCCACTCACCATTTCTATGATTATGGGCAAATTATTTAACCTCTCTGACCTCACATTCCTCATCAATACAAAGGGATGGAACTAGATATAGTATCTATCCTACAGAATTAGTATGAAGACCAACTAAGAAAATGTATAGAAAGTGCTTACCTCAGGGTAAATGTGCAATAAATGTTACCTTCCTTTATTATTGTTTTGCTGCTATCTTTTATACTTTGTAAGTACCTAGTAAGTGTAAAATACTTAGCATTATTGTTGTTAGCAGCCATCAAGTAAGCTCCTAACTCATGGCTCTGCCATGCACAATGGAACAGAAAGGCTGCCAAGTCTTGCGCCATCCCCACGATCAGTTGCAGACTCAACATAGTACTAATCAGTATTAACATCTTTCCAATTTCTTTCATCTTCCCTTTGTTTTCTTGTCATCACTCAGTTCTACTGACTGCCATATTCCCTCCTATCTCCTCCACTTGGTGAATATTGATTTTGAGACTGTAAGGGAAACATTTATCATTCCTAATTGCAATAAAATCATTACAATGGTGTTAAACATTCAAATAGAAATTACGTTCCACTGCATAATGCAAAGACAACTATTAATCTACGCCTGCAGCCAAACCCAGCAAAAGTGGTATGGATAAAATGGATGTGATGTATTAATAACATCATGATGCTAGGGAAGGAACTTCGATTTGAGCAAAATATTTCACTTACAGGCAAGCTTTTTCTTGTTTCAAAATGGAGAATCAGCAGATAAATTCCTGCACAAAATGACAAAGTAGATAAAAAACTTAAAAAAAAAAAATAGAGACGTAATTATTAACACTGCCTGTTGAAGATAAAATTGCAATACCAGTATTTAAGGATTTATGTTTATTTTCACACACACACACAAAACACACAAAAAAACTGATTTGGTAACATTTTCTCTTCTCTGGCCAAATATATTAGTCCTTCAGACAAGTAGGCAAAACTTTCAACCAGGGTCAAGTGCAGATTTTGTGAGACCTGTGGGTGAGGTAATTTTGGAGCTTTCTTTGTAGTGTTAATGGTTAGTGCACTTGGCTTCTAATTGAAAGGTTGATGTTCGAGTCCACCCAAAGGTATCTTTGAAGAAAGACCTAGTGATCTACTTCTGAAAAATCAGACATTGAAAATGCTGCGGAGCAAAATTCTGCTTAGCAACATGAGGTCACCATGAGTCAGTATCAACTTGATGAAAACTGACTGTAAGAACAAGATAAGAGTTCCGGCAAGATGGCGGACTAGGCAGAAGGATTGCACAGACCCTCTTCAACAAAGAAAAGGGAAACCAATTAACACAGACACAGAAGATAATCATGGACCCCT
>NW_006921701.1:1177066-1232826 GCF_000298275.1 Orycteropus afer afer | reverse complement strand
TTAGTTAGAAAAGTAAACACTTATTTAGAATGAGAAAATAAACCACATTCATTGTAAACTTAAAAAGGTGACAAATACTGTAAGCATCACAAAACATAGGAACATGACTTATTATTATGAATTTACTGACTAATACCTCTCTATAATATATATTTTTTCCCAAATGTATCTGATTGCATGCTTTTTCATCATCTCTTCATTTGATGACAATTTGTAGTACGATTTTCTATAAAGAGAATTTAGTTTTGCCTTCAAGTATGGTTGATAGAATTTGTTTCTAATTGTTTAAAAAGAGTTTTCAGCTTCAAAACTTGATCTTGAGAATGCTGCACCTGTAACTTGTCTTGCTTAGAAAGTGCTTCTTATACAAGGGCAAACCTTGGACTTGGCCTAAAGACTTCCTGAGTGAAGACTGAGTGAAGATTACTCTTGTCATGTGTCCCTGGGCTTCTGCCTTAGCAGCTGGTCTTGTTCCTCAGGTCCTCATTGCTCCATCCTTTTCCCCAGCACCTTCTCTCTGGGTTTCAAAGAGCAGCATGTTTTTTGGATCCTTCTGGGAATCAAAGATGGAATACAGATGCTTGTTAAGGTCCACCATAGACAACTGTTGCTGAGGCTTGATAGATGTGGAGATACTTCTGAAAATGCAGGAAGCCACTCGAGGATGACCTCCCAGGTTTGGCAACTCTCCATGACCCCTGAGCTGCTGGGGCAGCTGCTTTTTTCCTGACTCCCTGAGGAGAAATTGACCAGTCTTGGAAGGAGCAGGCAAGTGAGGCACCCTGCAGCTTAAACTTTGTTAGCTTCGTGCTAAATCGACATCTTATTGCAATGTCTCCTCAATCTATTTTCTCAAGCCTGCCAACCTCGACAAATATGGTCCCCAAAGATATCTTTATCTGTTCCACTGCTTGCCCTTGAGCATTCCAGTACTAGTATCTGGAATGTCTTTCCCCAACATTTACCAACTAAGATCTTTCAAAGACTAGCTCAAATGTTATTTCCCCATAAAACCTTTCCTGATATTCCTTACCACATGAAATCTTGCCTGTTTATGAACCCCTTTAGTGCCTATTGTTCTCAATTTTCACAAGGATTTTTCCAATATTGCTTTGTATATTGTTAGTGTATACATGCATGTATTCATGAAAATGAGTAGATATAATTTGTCAGCTATATAGAAATGAAGTCTCAAAAAACAAAACAAAATAAACAAACAAAAACAATGGATACCGTGTAATCTTCAGATTTTGAAGCATTCATTCATTCAACATATACTTAATGTGTGAAAACTGAAGGTAAAATAATAAACAAGCCAAAGTCCCAATTTTATGGAGCTTACAGTTTTTGTGAGGTCAATATTAATTTCAGTCATGGTGGGGTTTAGCCCTGTGTAGGAAAAAGATTGTGTCATTACAACATCATAACAGGGTTCTTGTGTGTTTCTATGTATGTGACATTTAACATGATATTGAAGGAGACTAAGCAGTTAGCCAAGTAAAGATTTACTGGAAGAACTCATGGAAGAGCAATAACATGTGCAAAGGCCATGGAGTAGGACAGGTGTTGTTGCATTTCAGAACTGAAGAATTGTGAGCATCTCTATTGCAATAATTTGATTCCTTAACTGATTACACTAATCTTGTGAATTCTTACAAGGCAGAGGTGGTTTCTGAAGCATTTCTTCATCCATAAGACCTATCAAAAGTTTATTAAATGTTTGCTTAACTTGAACCAAATCTCATCAGTTAAATGAAGGAAAACAGAGGGCCTTTGTCAGCATGTACAAAACAATCACACTAATTTTTCATATTTCATCAGTTCTAAGATGCACAGGGATCCATGGCCAGACACAGGTAAAGGGAGAGAGAGCCCCCATGCAACAAGCAGGAGGCCAGGGATCCATGGCCAGAAATAGATAAGGGGAGAGAGATCCCTCAGGCAGGAAGTGGGAAGCCAGGACCAATGGCCAGATACAGGTAAGGGTGGGGGGGGGGAGGCCAGGAAGTGAGCGGAGGAATTTGGAAAAGCTCTGGTAGCATAGTGCCTAAGGCACTTGACTGCTAACCAGAAGGCTGGTGGTTCAAACACACCAGCCACTCCTCAGAAGGAAGATGGGGCAATCTACTTCTGTAGTGATACTGCCTCGGAAACCCATGGAGGGGTCACTATGAGTCAGGTCCGAATCGATGGCACATAACAACAAGGGAGATGAACTTGTCTATCAGTTTGTTGTACTGTGGTGGCTTGTGTGTTGCTGTGAGGCTGGAGGCTGTACCACCGGTGTTTCATCAGGGTTGCCCATGGTGGATGGGTTTCAGCAGAGCTTCCAGACTGAGACAGACTTGGAAGAAGGAAGAGGTCATCCACTTCTCAAATAATTGGCCAGGAAAACCTTATGAATATCAGTGAAACACTGTCTTATTTATTATTGGACAACTTTATGAATAGTCTTGAAACTTTGTCCTATACAGTGCCAGAAGATGAGCCCCACAGGTTAGAAGGCAGTCAAAATACAACTGGGAAAGAGCTGCCTCATCAGAGTAGAACCGACCTTAATGATATGGATAAATTACAGCTTTTGGACCTCGATTTGCTGATGTGGCACAACTCAAAATGAGAAGGAACAGCTGCAAACATTAATAATGGGAACATGGAATGTACAAAATATGAATGTAGGAAAATTGGCAATTGTCAAAAATGAAATGGAATGCATAAAGATTGATATCTTAAGGTATTAGTGACTTGAAATGGACTGGTTCTGACCATTTTGAATCAGATGACCATATGATCTACTATGTTGGAAATGACAAGTTGAAGAGGAAAGGCATGGCATTTATCATCACAAATAATGTTTCAAGATTTGTCCTGAAGTACAATGCTGTCAGTGATAGGATACCATCTATTTGCCTACAAGGAAAGCCAGTTAATACTAATATTATTCAAATTTACGCACCAATCCAAAAGCCAAAGATGAGGAAGTTGAACATTTTTACCAACTTCTGCAGTCTGGAATTGACCAAATATGCAATCAAGATGTGCTGATTATCACTGGTGACTGGAATGCAAAAGTTGGAAACAAAGAAGAATCACAGGTAGTTGGAAAATTTGGCTTTGGTGATAGAAATGACACTGGAGATTGTATGATAGAATTTTGCAAGACTAGTGACTTATTCATTACAAATACCTTTTTTTCAACAACACAAATGGTGGCTATACACATGGACTTCACCAGATGGAATGCATAGGAATCAGATTGACTACATCTGTGGCAGGAGGTGATGGAGAAGCTCAGTTTCTTCAGCTGAAACAAGGCCAGGAGCTGACAGTGGAACAAACCATCAACTGCTCATATGCAAGTTCAATTTGAAGTTGAAGACAATTAAAACAAGTCCACAATAGCCAAAATACAACATTGGATATATCCCTCCTGAATTTAGAGACCATCTAAAGAACAGATTTGATGCACTGAACACCAATGACCAAAAACCAGAAGAATTGTGGGAGGACATCAAGAGCATCATCTGTGAAGAAAGCAAGAGGTCATTAAAAAGACAGGAAAGGAAGAAGACATCAAAATAGGTGTCAGAAGAAATTCTGAAACTTGCTCATGAGCAGAGAGTAGCTAAAGCAAATGGAAGAATTGACAAGATAAAAGAACTGAACAGAAGATTTCAAAGACAAACTTGAGAAGCCAAAGTCAATTATTGTAATGACATGTACAAAGACCCGGAGTTAGAAAAGCAAAAGGGAAGAACATGCTTAGCATTTCTCAATCTGGAAGAACTGAAGAAAAAATTTAAGCCTTGAGTTGAAATATTGAAAAAAAATATTGAATGATGCAGGAAACATCAAAGAACATGGTAGGAATACAGAGTCACTGTACCAAAATGGATTGGTAGATGTTCACCCATTTCAGGAGGTGGCATATGATCAAGAACCAATGGTATTGAAAGAAGTCAAGGCTGCACTGAAGGAAGTGGTGAAAAACAAGGCTCCAGGAATTGACAGAATACCCATTGAGATTGTCAACAAACGGATGCCCCACTGGAGGTATTCACTTGGCTATGCCAAGAGTTTTGGAAGACAGCTGCCTGGCCAACTGACTGGAAGACATCCATATTTTTACCCATTCCAAAGAAAGATGATCCCACAGACTGTGGAAATTATAGAACAATATAATTAATATCACATGCAACTAAACTCTTACTGAATATAATTAAAAAATGGTTGCAGTAGTATATTGACAGAAAACTTCCAGAAATGCAAGATGGATTCAGAAGAGGGTGTGTAACAAGGGATATCATTGCTGCTGTCAGATGGATCTTGGCTGAAAGCAAAGAATAATAGAAAGAGTTCACTTGTGTTTTATTGACTATGCAAAAGAATTTGATTGTGTAGATCATAACAAATTGTGGATAACATTGTGAAGAATGGGAATTCCAGAACACCTAATTATATTCATGAGGAACCTTTACATAGACCAGGAGGTTGTCATTTGAACAGAAAACGGGGACACTGCACAGTTTAAAATCAAGAAGGGAGTGCATCACAGTTCTATCCTTTCACTGTACTTATTCAATCTGTAGGCTGAGCAAATAATACAAGAAGCTCGACTATATGAAGAAGAACATAGCATCAGGATCAGAGGAAGACTCATTAATAACCTGTGATACGCTGATGACACAACTTGCTTGCTGAAAATGAAGATGAAGCACTTACTGTTGAAGATTGAAGACTACAGTCTGTGGTATGGATTACATAACAATGTAAAGAAAACAAAAATTGTCACAACTGAGCCAATACGCAGCATCACAATAAATGGAGAAAAGATTGAAGTTGTCAAAGACTTTGTGTTAGATTGGGTTCTCTAGAGAAACACAAAAACCAGCAAAGTGTGTATATTTATTTATAGGGGGGGGGGGAGAAATTTATCTTAGGAAAATGGCTCACAAACTTATAGAAGCCGGCAAGTCCAAGTCTCTGGAGGAAACGGGCTGGCGGCAGCCTTAGCTTCCATAAGTGCAGGGGGCCGAGAAATTCAAGGCTGGCAGGCAGTACACTGGTTGTTGACTCCAACGAAAGACGAATCCAAGATCTCCAGGCCAAGCGGTGGGCTGCTCACTCACGGAAGTTTGTAGTCCGCACACCAGGGTTCCAATCCCTCAAAGAATGTGTCTTTTCCCAGGATGTCCCTGGATATCTTGGAAGCAGGCCACACCCCTAGGGAAACTCCCTTTGGGCAGACTGGCCACTCAGAACACAGTCATCTGATCCCATCATGGAAACAATCACACAGAACTGGGGTCCAGCCAAGTTGACACACAGCTCCAACTATCACAGACTTCATATTACTTGGTTCTACAATCAATACCAATGGAAACAGCAGTCAAGACATCAAAAGATGTATTGCATTAGGAAAATCTGCTGCAAAAGACCTCTTTCAAGTGCTGAAAAGCTAAGATATCTCCTTGAAGACTAAGGTGTGCCTGATACAAGCCATGGTATTTTCAATCTCCTCATATGCAAGTGAGAGATGGACAATGAATAAGGAAGACTGAAGAAGAGCTGATGCTTTTGAGTTGTGATTTGTCAAAGAAAGTATTGTGGACTGCTAAAAGAACCAACAAATCTGTCCTGGAGGAAGTGCAGCTGGAATGTTCCTTGGGTACAACAATGGTCAGACTTTGTCTCACCTACTCTGATCATGTTGTGAGAAGGGACCATTCTCTGGAGAAAGATGTCATACTTGGTAAAGTGGAGGGTTAACAAAAGACTGAAAGGCCCTCAACAAGAAGGATTGACATGGTGGCTGCAGTGATGGGCTCAGGTATAGTAGGGATCATGAGGCTGGCACAGGACTGGGCAGTGTTTCTTCTGTTGTACATAGGTTGCTATGCATCAGAGATAACTCGGTGGCGTATAACAACAACAGTCATTTCTATTCTAAATCAGAATATTGCTTTATTTTTATAGGTAAAATATTACCATAGAACCCAGATTCATTATATCTCTGATGCTAAAAGAGTTTGCAAATGTATCTCAGAGTTAGTCTATGTTAGCGTAACTAAATCATGAAGAATAGACAATGCAATAGAAGAGTGAAGATGGAATTATTCCTTAGTTTTTAGAAGAAGGAAAAGGAACAGACCCAGGAAATTATACATTTCTTATTAAATTTTAGAAAATTCAGAATATCCTTATAACAAAATATTTTTAAATATTCTCAGCAAATTATGTTTACGATAATCCATGGAAGCCAACATAATTTCACTACCCAAACTTGGGCTAAAACTTGGACCGTTAAAAGAACTAAGAAATCTGTCCTGGAAGAAGTGCAGCAAAATGCAACTTAGAAGTGAGAATGATCAGACTTTGTCTCACCTCCTTTGGTCATGTTGTCAGAAGGCACCATTCTTTGGAGAAAGATATCATGCTTGGTAAAGTAGAGGGTCAGTGAAAAAGGGGAAGGCCCTCACCAAGATGGACTGACACAGTGGCTACAACGATGGGCTCAGGTATAGCAAGGATTGTGGAGCTGGCACAGGACGAGGTGATACTTTATTTCTTGTACATAGGGTTGATGACTCGGAGATGACTTAACGGCACCTAACAACAATAACAACAAGATGAATAAATTTTGACAATTTAAAATCTCTGAAATTGTGAATTTTTTTTTACAGTTGATAATATCTTACCACCATATTTTCCATTTTTTTCTTTTAAGTAGAACATAAAACACTGTGTGTGGTCATAACCAATCGTGCATTATATGCAACAAAATATGGTAGATAATTTTCATATGGCTAACTAATTCACTGTTAATTTGAACAAATATGTGAGTGATTTTAATAGTTCTTAATATTACAGACTGATTTGTGGAGTGATTAATTTGAATCTATTGGTAGATAAAGTCTTATTCTTGCCTAACTGAGTTGCAAAAGTAGAAAAAAATGAAAAGAAACTGGCTCCACCTGCATTTTAGAATGTAGTGAAGACCTAATATTTTGTCTGCCCTGCTGTATTCCATGACATTCTTCCCAATTCTGGAAGCTTCTGTCTTATTCTCTGGGATGTAGCTTCTCTTCTTTTCATCCATCCAGTGGTTACTGTGGAATGGATATTGTTAGTACCATATGATCCTGTTCCCTGTCCACATTTGCATGGTCCAGATTTCAGTTGAATCAAAAACATCTGCTTTCAGAGGATTTTGGACTTGTGACATTGATACATACAACGAGAGCATTGTACCCATATGAATTTGGGTACCTGGCCAGTTAGGTACAAAATCTGTGAAGTCTTGGTGTGCACCTTCTGTCATGGAAACAGAGGCAGAGGAAGCTTCTCTGTGGCCAGAGAGTAGAGAGAAGCAGACATACAGAGCAGGAAGAGACTCGCAAACACACATACACACATACACACATGCACACAATGTATATAGTGCACTGGGCCCTGTCTGCATTTCTGCCCATGGCCTTCATAAGACAAGTAACATTATGATACATTTCTCCATGACTTCTGTTCCTAGTAATTGTGACAACATTACAACCAGTTGAAACCAAAAGAAGCTTAATTGATACATACAACATTCTCAGAAAGGAGCTGCTTAAATGTCTCTAGTGATAGAGAACTCACCATCCCCCAGAGATTCCTTTCCAATGTAGAAAAGTGATGTGTTTGGAAATTCTTTTATATTGAGATGAAATATATCATATGACTTCCACAAATTGTTGCAAGTCCTGTACCCCACGGCCAGACCGAATGAGTCTAACCCTTCTCCTTCTTGATAGCACGTCAGTCCTGATAATGACTCTTGTATCCTCTAAGCCTTGCTTTTCCAGGAGGGACATTTTAGGCTCATCAGATTATGTCTGTTTACATTGTTCATTTAGATGAGGTGGAGAAAGAAAATGTTAAAATTAACAAAAGAAAAAAAATGTCAACCAAAGACAGCTAACTTATGGAGTGCATTTATTTTGTGCCAGGCATTGTGTTACATGTTTTGTATAGAATAATTCACTGAATCCTCACAACAGCTTTATGATATAGGGACTTTATTGTCCTAATTTCCTGATAAGGAAACTGAGGTTTAGGGAGATTAACTGATTTGTCCAAAGTCATCCTATTAGTAATTAGCACAGCTTGTGTTTGAACAGTCTAATTCTAGAGCTTGAGAAATATTGTTGCATAACTAAGGGATAGGATTGCTTAGGCCTGCTTTGGTGAAAGGGAAAACATTCAAAGAATTCAGTAATTTTTTGAAATTCTGTGACATGGGACTGAAAAGTGGTTTCATCAAAACAGCACATTATGAAATGAATTTACCCCTCATAAGTTACCCATTCCCCTGGGGAGAATGTTCTCAAGATGTGACAGGATCTTCCAGTCCCAGAATAGACCCATCTGTTATCCTGGGTCTCTTGGACAAGATTTTCATGGAAAGCATCTTTCTCATTCCTTTGAGACATTGCTGAACAGAATTTCTTTTTCATTCTTTTTTTTCATTTGTTAATCACCCTCAAGATGCTAAGTGTTAAGCAAGCCAGCTATAAAGAGGCAACTACTCAGTTAGGAACATGAACACACATATGTTTTATTAAAAAAAAAAAAAAAAAAAAAAAGAAAGAAAAGATGTTCTGCTGGTTCTCCTCTCTCCTAAGATGAAAATGTTGAGGAGGTATAATGTAGTGAGGACAAGATAGAAGGACACAATGGGGAGATATATTTAGCGTAGCAATTTTTCACTTTCTTCTTAAATCATTCTGGGTTATAACAGCTATTTTTTTTTTTTTTTTTAATGCACTCATGTTCTTGGTCAGGTTCCCCAGAAGCAGATCCCATGTCAAGGATTTATATTCAACTAATTAAAGTGGTGATCCCAGAAGAAGATGGTAAGGTGAAGGGAGGGGGAGGCATAACAGAATTGGGAAGAAACAGCCGTTTTTGGTTTCATTTGGTTGAAACCAATCAAAACTGGTGATCCTGCCTTAGCCTGATCCAGTGGGGAGCTAAGAAGCACAAATTACGCTTGAGAGTTTGCCTCATCCACAGGCAGTGCCACTGGGCTCTTACTTGCCTACACTACTAGGGCATGGGCTACAGCCACCTCCAAGAGGATTTATTACTGGGCTTTTTGTGCTTGGGTCAAAGAAGCTCCAGTAGCTCAAAAGCAGTGCCATGAAAGAGATGGCAGGTGCCAACCAGGAGGATTGAAGCACACAGAAGCTGAGAGAGATGGGCATACCGAACAAGTGAGAAGCATCAATAGATATCTGGTTAGAGTAACCACTGTGGTCACTGCAACTGATCACGTACCAGGCAATGCATATGCTTTTTAGTTAATTTACCCTACAATCTAGCAAGGTGGGGAATAATGATATCCATGTTACAGGGGACAAACAGTTTTTGAGAGATTAAGTAACATTGTCTCAGGCATAGATAGTAAGAGTGGTGTCGAGATTTGAACTTTGGTTTGTCTGGTGCCACTGTATCCCACCTCTCCGTAGGTAACTTCTGATACTCAGAAGGCTGACCGTGAACTAAATTTTCATTCAACCAGTAACATATCTTGAGCATCTACTATGTGCTCAACACTTTGTTTGGCATCATAGATATAAATATGAACAGGATTTAAATTTTACCCTAGGGATATTGTTCTCTTGTAGGAAAGATGTATGCACACACAAAGCTAATAATATAACATGAAAAATGCCACACAAAGTTTATGAGTTAAGTAATTTAGGATCATGAGAAAGAACAATGAATATTGCCTGGGGGCAGGTATCATTGTAGCTCAGACTGTTATGATCCACGGGGTTTTTCTTTCATGGGGACGGTGTAGGACTGGACAGTGTTTTGCCCCTTAGAGCAAGAGGTTACCATGAGTTCAGGGCTCACTCACAGTAGCTAACAAGAAAAAGGGGGCTGTTTAATGGGAGAAGAAAAACTTTAAGGAGGGGTTGCCACTTGAGTTAAGCTTTTATGAGTGAGAAGGATTTAAGTAAGTCAAATTGCTGCTTTTAGGACCAAACAAGAAGCAACTTAGAACAAGGACACAGAGGGGAAGTTCAACTTTGAGAGTTCATGCCACTTATACACAGGTTCCTTCTTATTGTGGTTATTAGTTGCCATCGAGTCAGGTTTGACGCATATACAACAGAATGAAACACTGCCCAGTCCTGCATTATCCTCACAATCCTTGCTATACCTGAGCCCATCATTGCAGCCACTGTGTCAATCTATCTGGTTGAGGGCCTTCCCCTTCTTTGCTGATTCTCTCCTTTACCAAGCATGACATCCTTCTCCAGGGAATGGTCCCTTCTGACAACATGACCAAAGTAGGTGAGACAAAGTCTGGCCACTCTCACTTCTAAGGAGCGTTTCAGCTGTGCTTCTTCTGGACAGATTTGTTTGTTCCGGCAGTCCATGGTATTCTCAGTATTCTTTGCCAAAACCACAGTTCAAAGGCATCAGCTTTTCTTTGGTCTTCCTTATTCATTGTCTAGCTTTCACATGCATATCCGGCAACTGATAATACCATGGTTTGGGTCAGGCACACCTTAGTTTTCAAAGTGACATCTTTGCTTCTTAATAGTTTAAAGAGGTCCTTTACAACAGATTTGCCCTTGCTGCCTAAAATATGACCCTGGCCCTTTCTCAAATTTATATCTTAACTCATCTTCAGTAGATTCTCAGTGAGTAGGTTTTTTTTTCACCTCCAGTCATAGGCTTAATTATTTATTACTATTCACAATTGTTGTCTGTCTGAAGAGAGGTGAAAAAATGATTATACTAATTTAGGTGAATATCAGGGACAGAGTTGAGGGCAATGTGGTGTCAGAAACCAAGACTGAGCAAAGGATAAGTGAGAGAGGTAGTCAAGAAAGAGGAAGGGATGGAGAAGAACCGTTCTGACCTCCCTTTATCCTACTTCAAGCCTGAATTTGACATTGCCTGTGAGTGGATCCTCAGGTCAGAAACATCAATGAATCAGCCAGCTCTCTTAACCATCCTTAGTTTAGCCGATACCTACAGAAAAATAGTATGATCTGTTATTGCAATGTAGAATGTTTCACAAGTGTGTAATCTTCTAGGCTTATTTCTAGATTCTGGGAGTATAAAGGAAGTCTCAGCTCTCTGGAATCCTAGGTGTCATTATTATAGTAACTCCAGTGGCTAAAGAGAAGTATCTCTGCTGGATACCAAACCAAACCAAGCCCACTGCCATCGAGTCAGATTTGACTCATAGTGACCCCTCCTTGGGTTTTTGAGGCGGTATCATTGCAGAATTAGATTGCCCAACCTTCCTTCCAAGGAGTGACTGGTAGGTTTGAACCACTAGCCTTCTGGGTAGCAGTCAAATGCCTTGGCACTATGCCACCAGAGCTCCCTCTGCTTGATGGGGGTGGGGAACTATCTATCTATCTATCTATATACGTAACTATTGTAGTATATATATATATATATATACACACACACACACACACACACATATATTTTATATATATAAAATAATAGAATCACAAGGATTAAAGAGGCATTAAGAAAACTTTTATTTTTTTTTCTCTTGCCTCCAGAAAGTACATGTTAAAATGATATGATAAATTTTGTTTTTGAAAACTTTAACTTGAAGTCATTTATTGGAAATCTTTGTCTAAAGGTTGTTGCTTCCTCTCAGTGGTAGGTAACCAGACACACAACACACTATCCTTTGAAAAAAGAGGATGGGGCAGATATGCATGAGTGTTTTTAATTACATATATCACTACATAAGTGATATAGGTTTCATTATCTTTACCAAGCAAATTAAAGCTAACACAATGGAAAAATAATTAATAAATTCTTGACTGATATTTCTATTGTCAATTATATGCGCTCTAAAATTAGGTACTAGCAGTAAGGAAGGCTTTGTCTTTATTAAAGGTTTTATTGTAGATGATATTTGAAGATCTGGCTTCTTGGTGGGAAATAAAAAATATGTAAAATTCACACGCATAGATTCCCAACTCAACTTCATTGAAACTCTTACTCAAATATGATATTAGTTTTTTTGAATAAACCAAAAGCTCACTGCCATTGAGTTGATTCTTATTCAATAGTGACCCACAGGAACTCTGGTAGCTCAGTGCCTAAGGTATTTGACTGTTAGCCAGAAGGCTAGTGGTTCAAACCCACCAGCCACTCCTTGGAAGGAAGGTTGGGACATCTACTTCCATAGTGATGCTGCCTCAGAAACCCAAGGAAGGGTCACTATGAGTTGGATCGGACTTGACAGCAGTGGGTTTTTTTAGTGACACACATTGGGTTTCTGAGGCTATGAATCTTTACGGAAGTAAATCGTCCTGTCTTCCTTATGCAGAGCAGCTGGTGGGTTTGAACCACTGACCTTCTGGTTAGCAGCCAAATGCCTTATCCACTATGCCACAAGAGCTCCTTGGTTTTTAGAACAGACATACAAAAAACATCCAATTAATTTGATTATTGTTCCTCCCTATGAAGGACCCTTGGAGATAACTTAAAGGCTTACTTATCATGAATATTCAAAGACAGAGTTAAATTTAAGACACTCGTATATAGGGGAAGCTTCTGACTATAAAAGCCCAAATATTGGCTGTTACTCTCAACTGAAGTCTACCTTATCCAGATTACTATTTACAGTAATGCCTGGAATTCTTTGATTTGGAATTTTTTTGAAGGTAAGTTTATTTCAGAAACACTTTGGCATTACAAAGTCAGAATTATATAATGTATTGCCTACAGTTATTTTGAGCAGATTGTGGTGATTATGTAACTCATATTCAGATACCCTTCCTGGGGAAGATTCTCTATCTCTTCTCTGTAGAAATCAAATGTGACCCTATGATTGCCTGGACCAATTAAATGAGAGCAGAAATTATGTATTTCAGTTCTGAACAGAAGCTTTAAGAGCCAATATGTGGCTTTCCACGTTCCTTTTCCCTCTGATAAAACTACCAGCAATGTTTCAGGTGGAAGTTATTCTGTCATTCTAACACTGGGGCCAGCAATATAGCCAACTATGATAGACAGGTAATGTGAACAAAACATAAACTCTTGTGAGATTTTGGAATAATTTGTTATCATAGCATAATCTAGCCTATTCTGACTAATATATACCTAAGACAAGCTACCTTTGACATATTGTAGGGTAATATGAATTTCCCAAAAAGCTTTTGTAGTGTAGTGTCTATGGCACTTGACTGCTAACCAGAAGGTTGGTGATTCAAACCCACGAGCCACTCCTCTGAAGGAAGGTTGGGCAATCTACTTTCGTGGTGATATTGTCTCAGAAACCCAAGGAGGGGTCACTATGAGTTGGGTCCAACTTGACGGCACATAACAACAACAACAACAATCCATTTATGGCTAAAAGGACTGGTTCTTAAATGTCATAGCTTAATGTATTTTTGTTTGTTTTGATTTATTGATCCAATCCTTCTGTTGTTGTTGAATGCCATTGAGTTAATTCCAACTCGTAGCAGCCTCTTTTGGCAAAGTAGTACTGTCCCTAGAGTTTTCTTGCAGATCATCAGATTTTTCTCTTACAGAGCTGTGGGATGGGTTTGAACTGCCAACCTTTCAGTTAGCAGCTCAATACTTAAAAACTGTGCCTCCAGGACCTTTCTTCTTCTGTATCTTTTGTGATTTTTGCTCAGTAGTAATCTGTTTTGGGATAGTCACTCAAGAGGTTTAATGTTAAGTGAATGGAACACTAATGTTTTTATTATTATTGCTCCAAATTTATACTTCATTTTCCAACTCTTATGCCCTGGTTAACTCTGTTTTAATTTATAAAGAATTTCTCTGAACAAGTTTTTTGTTTTTTCCTTGACTTCAAGGATGCTACAAAATGGCCCCAATGATATAATTATTTCCCCATATATGGTCTTATTTTTTATCTCTGTGGTGGTGTAATTTTCTTCTTTATTTGAAGGTTTTCATCATTTTGCCACATAGTGCCATAATATTAAGATAAGGAATCATTCCTATCTTTTTGACTAGAAGATTTCCAGGTTGAGTTTAATCTACAAACGAATTTTGTTGGTCATAGTCATTAGTACAATATTGCTTCCTGGGTAAAATTTTTTCCCAGCCTTTTCCAATCAGGGTTCTTACTCACTACCATCGTGCAGTTCTGACTCATAGCAACCCCCTTTGTGTTTCTGAGGCAGTAAATCTTTATTGTAGTAGATTGCCCAGTCTTTCTTCCGCAGAGTTGCTGGTGGGTTTGAACTGCCAAACTTCTGGTTAGCAGCCAAATGCCTTAGACACTACACTACTAAAGCTCCTTAATCAGGGTTCTTAGTATTTAAATTTCATGCTCTGTCCTTAAAAGGTTGCATTTATACCACTAAATAATAAATCCAGAAGAAATGCTTCTCAGATGAATTCAAAACTCACAGGAAACATGGCCACCTAGAAAATATTAGAGCAGCTCAGATCTTTTTCTCCTCAACTTTGAAATTTCATTAAGAGTTTTAAAAACTGCATGCCCCCATTTCTCCAAAATATGAGCTTAGAGAAGTATGGGTTGTAAAAAAGAGCTTTCCTAATTTCAGAATCTAGTTCTTTCACTTCATTTAGCAAGCATGCTTGGGACTAAGGTATGATGGGTGACAGCAAGAGAATCTTTGGTAAAGTGACTTTTGATTAAGTGTTGAATGGTGCTGAGTTGAGAACATTATTCACCAAAATACATCCCAGAAACCATCAAAGGCAGGAATAAATTTCAGGTTTTAATACTAATTAAAGGCATCTGTTTCCCAGGTGTGAAGTGTTTATCTATGAAAAGAGGGAGATAGCAAAGCAGAAAGGAAGCCACGCTAGAGCCAATAAATGATTGAGTGGATTTGGGGAATGAGAACAAAATAAGGGAGATAAAATAAAATGTTGGAGTGAATATGAAAAGCTTGGAGAACAACTCTAGTTTGCTTCTGTGCGTGCAGCTGAAAGTAATATGGATGTGTGTCCTGCGCTGCCTGATTTTTAACTTAAGTACTTTCCCTTCTTCTTCTTCTTCTTCTTCTTTTTTTTTTTTTTTTGGTAAGGGTCATATAACAATGTTTAGTTTGAAAAATATACTTTTTGCTGCAACTTATGAGCCCTAGGAGGGCCAATGAATCTATGCACTTATCTGTGCATTGCTAAGTCTATCTCTTCATTATTCATATTCCGCACTTACAAGGAACTCTGAAAACAGGAGGCACAAATCTCATGGTTTCTTTTTCCAAAAGCTGAAGCAAATATAAGCAGCTTCCTTTGACATACAGAGGGATAGCACCTGATTTTGGAGAGAACACAAATGTCTGCATATTTTCCCAGGTTTTCCTGAGGATCTTTTTGCCCTAGTGTCAGTAAACATAAAGTGATGACCACAGAGTGTGATTTGTCATCCAGGGACCAGTGTTCTGGTCCTCATTCTGCCACTTCCTGGCTGTGTGACCTTAGAAAATGCAGTTAGATTTCTGCCCTTAGCTTCATCTGCAAAATAAATTCTCTGTGTGGTATTATTTGAAATCTCATGGTTCAACTCTATTCTCTAAATCTTTTCTTGCTTACTGCCTATGTGTTAGGCCACAGAGATAATACAGGTATAATTTGTCATGTTCTCAAATAGCTCACAGGGAGAAAAATGCTAAGATGAGACAAATGATCATGTTACTGTATTACTGTGAAAGAAAGTTTGGTTAATCCTGGTCTAGAAGGACTAAGGAATATCAGTGGATGGGACAGGAGCACAGTTTTGAAGTATAGATAAGAATCATCATGTAGACAAGGAAGAGGACATATGATAGTATTATGAAGCTCAGAGTTCTTCCCCTAGATGTTTGTAAGTACTCAGGGCTTTGGCTCCCCTTTCTTATAGTATTGAGTTCCTAATTGATCCTCTGTAGATGTCCTCAGTCCCTTCACAGAAATCTGTATGTGCATGTGTGCTTTTTGGTATGTGTTGTTGCTGGATGTTGTTGAATTGGCATTGCCTCGTGGTGACCTCATGGACAACAGAAAGCAATACTGCCTGGTCCTGCACCATCCCCATGGTGGGTTGTGGATAGGACCATTGTGATCCATAGGATTTTTATTGACTGGTTTTCAGAAGTGGATCTCCAGGACTTTCATCTTAGTATATCTTAGTCTAAAGCTCCGCTAAAATCTGTTATTACATCATAGCAACATACAAGCCTCCACTGACCTATGGGTGGGGGCCAGCATGAGGTGCATTTGGCTGAAGTTGAACCTGGGTCTCCTGCATGGCAGATGAGAATTCTGCCATTGAACCACCGTTGCTCTCTTTTTGTGTGGAATGAAACAAACAAACTGCCATTGAGTTGATTCCGACTCATAGTGACCCCCTTTGGGTTTCCTAGGTGGTAAATCTTTATGGAAGTAGATTGCCCAGTCTTCCTTCTGTAGAGTGGCTAGTGGGTTTGAACCACCAACCTTCTTGTTGGCAGTAAAATGCCTTATTTTCTTCCAAGTTGTTTCTCACACTGAGGGATGCTTCTTCATTATAGCCTGGAGTATCTGTAGCTCTTCGCTCCTGAAGCTGCCACCCTCATCTACTGTCATGGATTGAATTGTGTCCTCTCCCCAAATTTGTGTCAACTTGGCTGGGCCATGATTCTTAGTGATTTAGAAGTTATGTGATGTTGTAGTGTGGCAGATATATAATAATACCCCATGATGTGATAAACTGATCAGGTAGCCCCACCACAGCCTTGATTGAATGTAAAGGGAGCTTCCCTGGCCTGCAATACCTTTTGTCTTACAAGAGATAAAATGAGAGAGAAGTCAGGAGAGAGGGGGCAATGAGGAGTCAGGAGTGGACGGTGTCCTTTGGACCCAGGGTCCCTTTATTGGGATCCCTCTAGGAACCAGAAACACAAAGAAAGAGAAAGTCTTCTCCTAGAGCCAACACTCTGAACTTGGCCTTCAAGCCTCCTAAACTGTAAAAGAATAAATTTCAGTTTGCTAAAGGCATCCACTTGCAGTATTTCTATTATAGCAGCACTAGAGAACTAAAACACCCACTCACCCCCAACTTTCCTTTCATTTTGTCTACCCAGTAGTGCCTAAGGCACTTGACTACTAACCAGAAGACTGGCAGTTCAAACCCACCAGCCACTCCTCAGAAGGAAGGTTGGACAATATACTTCCATAGCGATACCATCTCAGAAGCCCAAGGAGAGGTTGCTGTGAGTTGGTCCGACTCGACAGCACATAACAACAACAACAACCCAGATACCACTGGTATAAGATTATTTATCACAGAAACATTACTGAAAGGTTGAGGAAGTGGAGGGCAATTTAAGAACCAATATCCTCATAGAATCATCCATCACAGGAAATTTTTCAATGGCCCTTGACTGCTATTACAGGAGCTTTTCTTGTCCCTCTTCATAGTTTTACCCTTCTCCCCAGAGGTATCCCTTACAAATCCCCAAATTCCTAACACTTAATTTGGCATAGTAATTTAAGTTTTGTTTTTTTTTTTTTCCTCCTGACTTTCACCCTCTGGCTATGCTCAGGCACCCTGACTTTCTCTACTAAAATCATCCTTTAAGACTTGTATTTTCCTTCACTAGTCAGTATAACTAAGAGTAAACCAAACCTAACTCACTGCCATAGAGTTGGATCTGACTCATAGTAACCCCTCCTTGTGTTTCCAAGGCAGTATCACTACAGAAATAGATTGCCCAACCTTCCTTCCAAGGAGTGGCTGGTGGGTTTGAACCACCAGCCTTCTGGTTAACAGGCAGATGCCTTAGGCACTACGCCACCAGAGCTCCCACATTTACCTCTGTGACTGATTATATTAGTTCAAATTAAAAGCCAAAATAAGATTCACTAAAATCAGACAGATGTTTTCACTCATGTTAAAGTGTTGAGGTGAGACCTACTTCATCCCACCTACTTTGGTCATTTGTCAGAAGGAACCATTCCCTGGAGAAGGATTTCATGCTTGGTAAAGTGGAGGGTCAATGAAGAAGGAGAAGGCCCTCAACAAGATGGATAGACACAGTGGCTTCAACGATGGGGCTCACATATAACAAGGATTGTGAGGCTCCACAAGACTGAACAGTGTTTCCTTCTGCTGTACATAGGGTCACTATGAGTTGGAGATGACTTGATAGCACCTAATAACAACAACAACAACAACATAGCCCTGTTTCACAAAGGCTACAGAGAGCAGGTTGTTTCTATCTTATTGCTTAATCAACCTTGACCTGTATTCCCAAAATTGTCCCATGATCACATATGGTTCCCCCAACTTCAGCTTGTGTTCCAAAAAAAGATACAAGAATGAAGAAGAGAAAAACAATGGATAAGACACCATAAAAACAGTTGCTGTTAAGTAGATTCTGACTTATGGCTATCCCATGTGTATCATAGCAGAATTGTGTTCCATAGAGTTTTCAATGGCTAATTTTGTCAGAAATAGATTGCCAGGCTTTTCTTCCAAGGCACCTCTGAGTGGACTTGAACCTTCAACCTTTAGGTTAGTAGCTGAGCATGTTAAGGTTTATGGAAACCACTTTTCTATTAGCTAGAATTAGCTATTTAAATGTCATTACCCAGAATTTAGCCCACTGGTCAAATGATTACACTTAGCAGCAAAGGAGGCTGGGAAATGGAATCTTTATTATAGTCACACGCCCAGCTACATATCCAGGGTTGTATCGATACAGAAGAAGGGACGAAAGGGACATTCAGATATTAGTCACAATTTCTTTCCAATAATTCTGAAGGTAGAAAATGAAGGCTTTAAGTAGTTTTTAGTTTACATTAACTATTAAATCCTAGCAATCTACTTCCATAGTGATACGGCCTAAGAAACCCAAGGAGGGGTCGCTATGAGTCATATCCTACTGGATGGCAGTGAGGTTTCTTTTTTTTTTTTTTTTGGTATTTAATCCTATTAGTATGATTCTTAGGAGCTCTGGTAGCATAGAGGCTGAGGCACTTGACTGCTAACCAGAAGGCTGGCGGTTCAAACCCACCAGCCACTCCCTAGAAAGAAGGTTGGGCAATCTACTTCCATAGTGATACTGCCTCAGAAACCCAAGGAGGGGTCTCTATAAGTCAGATCTGACTCGACAGCACATAACAACAACAACAACAACAAGTATGATTCTTTGTGGATCCTTAAAGTTTCTTTAGATTCCTCTTAAAATATATATATCAAAAATAGGCACAGAGTTCTGGTAAGGGCTTCACCAAATTCTTAATCTCTGTTTAATTACTTGCCAAATATGAGCCTTTTGTGTTATCATATTGGGACTAGAGTCTACTTTTGTAAAGAGATGAATGAATTGTCTTTTATGTCACTTTGACAGTCTACTTTTTCTTTTTTTTCTGTTGTTATTTTTGTATATATGACCCTAATAATCTAGCCTCTCTCCTATATTCTTTTTGGTTTTTAAGTTTAATTTTGTACTGTTTCCCTTCAAGCTCTTTTTTAATGAGAACATTAAATTTGAACAGGAGTTAAATTGTAAGGGCTTTAGTAGAGTAAGTATTGTAACAGCATTAAGAAGGCCATTCTGTGAGAGCTGCTGGATATATTTGATATTCGCTTAGTTATAATCCTTTGCTCATTCTTGTATTCATTATGCACACATACACACACACACATACACATTTATTTATTTATTTTGCTTTTATTCCCTATACAATGTTTGGTACAGTGCTATATTCAAGAAATTAAAAGGCACTAGTGTTAAGACAGACATGGCTCCTAACTTCATAGAATTACTTTCTAGAAGAGAGATAATCACAATAAAGAAAATACACTAATTATTTACCTACTGTAATATAAGCTTTAAAGAAATTGAAAAGGATTCTGAAATAGAGAGTAATGGGGGCAGAGGACTTCATGAGTGATGGGGACCTTCAGAAAGAACTCTCTGAAGAGGAAGCATTGAAATTGAAGGTTAAAGGACAGGATGAAGCCAATCATGTGAGGAGGTTGGGGGAAAAGCAGGCAGCCAGAGGGAATAACAAATGCAAAAATCTTGAGATAGGGAAGACCTTGACATGTTGGAGTTGCTGAAAACAGAACAATATGAATGGAGTTCTGGGAGGGTCAGTAGTGCAGTCAGCTCTGCTATGGTGCTTGCTATCAAAATGTGAATTTGTTTCACCATTCTTGATAGGCAAACTTTTGAGCATAATATGAATTTCACATTTGTGAGTTTTTGTCTGAAAGAAACACTAGGTAAACTCAGAAAACTACACCCTGAAGAACTGAACAGTGTAGGAATACACCAAACGCACACATGCACACACCTGGAACATCTATCAGTTCCTTTTTTTCACTGCATACATTATGAGTCATACTCATTCACCTACCTGACTTACCTGGTGTTACAATTTACCTTCTGATTTCTACCACTTTATGATGGGGTAATCTACTTCCGTAGTGATACTGCCTCGGAAACCCAAGGAGGGGTCGCTATGAGTCGGGTCCGACTTGACAGCACATAACAACAACAACAACATAATTCACAAAATGCAACTCTTCTGGCACCCACTTCCACAAATAAACTTCAGCTTTTTTTCAAGGTGAAGTGCCATAGTCATTGTAGTGTTTTTATTTATGTATTAACCATTTAATGTGTATATAACTACACTGCCATTTTGTTAATTTTCTATCTGTCATGTCACTAATGAAAGTTTTGTGTGTTGTTTCCCTACCTTATTTTCCCATAAGAGATATGTTTTTTGTTGTGCAATTTTACATAATGCGGTTTTTAAGACTCACTAGGTTGCATTATAGAAGAACTGACTGTATCAGAGGAGGTTGGAGTAGGCTAGGACAAGATCCTTATATGGCCTTATACACTATGTAAAGAACTTTCATTTTTTTTCCTGATTATAATGGGAAACTCCCCAAATATTTGCAGCAGGGGAGTAACATGATCTAATTTAAATGTGGTATGTTTTATAGTGAGGGCTAAGAGTGGAAGCAGTAAGACTAGTTGGGAGATTTTATAGTGGTCCAGGTGAGAGGTGTTGTTGACTTGGATTAGGGTGGAAGCACTGAAGTAGGAGAGCGGTGTTTGGAATTAATGTATGGTTTGGCTTGCTGTCTGGATGCTTGCCAGCTGTTGCTTAAGAACCACCATATATTTTTAACTTCTAGACTGTATCTCTTGCCCAAATCCCTACAATCCCTGGTTAATGTGGCCTCGTCTAAAAAGGAGACACTCCTTTTTCAGGGGATCTATGCCATTCTATCATTTTTCTTCTCCAGTGCTATACCAAGGCTGGTGGTTCAAACCCACCAGCCACTCCTCGGAAGGAAGATTGGGCAATCTACTTCCATAGAGATACCGCTTGAGAAACCCAAGGAAGGGTAGCTATGAGTTGAAATCGACTCAACGGCAGTGAGTTTGGTTTGGATTAGTACGATACACTTTCAAGAAATAAGAGTGTCCTTGAAGGTAGATTTTGTAATAAAAAAATGCTAATTTATTTTCACTAATTTACATTTCCTTTCTTTTAAGATACACTTTGGATTAATAAATACATTACAACACACAATTCCTTGAATCCTGGGATGCGTAAGGAATTAACTGAAACAAAATCTTCTGAAAACTCTGAGAGGCTTGCTGAGGGACACATGATACCAGATGCCATAAATCAGACAGCATAATGTTCATATTTAGATATATAAGAATAATGGGAGGATTAATTTTCAAAGCCTGAGAGGGATTACATGCTAGTGGGGGAAAATCTATTAAAAGAACTAATCTTGTCAAACTAATCTAACTTTTTTTTTTTTCTACAACAGCATGAAAGTTGTAATGTGTCTTGGTGCTTATTGTGCCTTTGATTAGGCATTTGCATGGCATTTTCCTCAACAATCTGGGCAAATTGATTTGGAACATTTTCTCACTTGGTGGTTCCTGGGTCAGAGGGAGGCCTAGCTGCACAGAGGTAGAGATGAGTCCAATCATCAGGGATGGAGGGTTTGGCCCTGAATAAATGGAGAGTGAAATGTCCTTGTTGAGGATCCCTTTTGTGAATAACAAAGGGGCAGGACAGTCTGAACTTGTGAACATGAACCATTACTGAATGTCATTAAGATATGAGAAATAGAGATGGATGTCATAACAAGGTCCTATAGCACACCAGGCACTCCACTTAGTTTATTGAGTTTTGAAGGCTGGGCTTGGAGTCTGAAGGGTGTGAAACATGAAGTCAAAGGCTGGAGGCTCAATGTTCCTTGGGTTCTGCCTTATACCTTCTGTCCAAAGGAGCAGGAACATAATCCTCAGGAATCAGATATATAGAAATTAGGTTGGACCTTAGAGTGGTATTAGCATGAAGAGAGCTTCTCTTTTCTTTTCTTTTTTGTTTTTTTTTTCAATGTATTTGAGATTAATTAATCACTAACGAAGTCAGACAGGGTAACAAACTAATGAATAAGTAAGAGTCATTTGTAATTAAATTAACAATATCCAATTACATACAAATAATTAAAGTACAAAAGATCTTTATCAGTTTGTAATCTAGAGTAGGGTAAAAGGAGGGAAAATACTGCTTATTTCATTTTATCATTTTTATACTTTATGTTTAAATTTATAATTATGATTATAATAAACAACAACAACAACAAAATGCCTGTGGCTATTGAGTCAACTTTAACTAATGGAGATCCTGTGTGTTATAAAGTAGAACTGCTCCATAGGGTTTTCTTGGCAGTAATATTTATGGAAGTAATGCACTATACCTTTTTTCCACAGAACCATTGGGTGGGTTTGAACCAACCACCTTCCATGACAGCCATGCACAAACTTATTGAGCCACCCAGGGACCTATGATTATAGTACTTGCATTAAATCATTTTTATTGTTAGGTACTGTTGAGTTGCCTCTGACCCATAGTGACCCTACGTACAGTAAAACAAAAAATTGCCTGGTCCTGGGCCATCTTCATAATCCTTTCTATACCTGAGGCCATCTTCGCAGCCAGTCAACCCATCTCATTGAGGGTCTTCCCTTGTTCTGCTGACCTCTGCTCTACCAATTATGACATCCTTCTCCAAGGAATGGTCCCTTCTCACAACATGAACAAAGTAGATGAGAAGAAGTCTGACCATTCTTGCTCCCAAAGAGCATTGTGGCTGTACTTCTTCCAGGACAGATTTGTTTTTTTCTTCTGGCAATCCATGGTACTTTCAGTATTCTTCACCAACACTACAACTCAAAAACGTCAACATTTCTTCAGTCTTTCTTATTCATTGTCCAGCTTTTACATGGATATGAGGCTATTGAAAAATACCATGGCTTGGGTTAGATGCACCTTAGTCTTCAAAGAGACATCTTTGACCTTCAGCACTTTAAAGAGGTCTATTGCAGCAGATTTGCCAACATCTTATTTCTTGACTGCTGCTTCCATGATGTTGACATGGATCTGAGTAATATGACATCTTTGACAAATGCCATTTGTCGTGATGCTGTGTATTGGTCCAGTTGTGAGGATTTTTGTTTTATGTTGAGGCATAATGCATACTGCAGACTGTAGTCTTTAATCTTCATCAGTAAGTGCTTCAAGTCATCTTCACTTTAAGCAAGCAAGATTGTGTCATCTGCATATTGCAGGTTGTTAAGGAGTCTTCCTTCAAACCCAATGCCATCTTCCTCTTCATATAGTCCAGGTTTTAGGATTATTTGCTGAACATACAGTTTAAATAAGTATGGTGAAAGGGTACAACTCTGATGCACACCCTTCCTAATTTTAAACCATACAGTATCTCCTTGTTCTGTTTGAATGACAGCTTCCTAGTCTATGTAGAGGATCCTTATGAGCACAAAGAAGTGCTCTGGAATTCTCATTCTTCTCAATGTTATCCATAATTTGTTATGATCCACACAGTTGAATGCTTTTGCATGGTCAATAAAACACAAATAAACATCTTTCTGGTATTCTTTGCTTTCAGCCAAGACCCATCTGACATCAGCTATGATATCCCTTGTTCCGTGTCCTTTTCTGAATCCAGTTTGCATTTCTGGAGGTTCTCTGTCAATATACTGCTGCAACCATTTTTGAATTATCTTCAGCAAAATTTTAGTTGCACATAATATTAATGATATTGTTTGATAATTTCCACATTCTATTGGATCATCTTTTTCTAGAATGTGTACAAATATGGGTCTCTTCCTGTCAGTTGGCCAGATAGCTGTCTTCCAAATTTCTTGGCATAGGTGAGTAAGTGCCTCCAGTGAGGCATCTGTTTATTGAAACATCTCAGTTGGTATTCTGTCAATTCCTGGAGCCTTGTTTTTCATCACTTTCTTCAGTGCAGCTTCAACCTTTTCTTTCAATACCATTGGTTCTTGATCATATGCCATCTCCTGAAATAGATGAACAATTCTTAGACCAATTCTTTTTGGTACAGTGATTCTGTATAATTCTTCCATCTTCTTTTGATGTTTTGTGCATCATTCAATATTTTGTCTATAGAATCTTTCAATATTGCAACTCGAGGCTTGATTTTTTTTTTTCTTTAGCTCTTTTAACTTGAGAAATGCTGAGCATGTTCTTCCCTTTTGGTTTTCTAACTCCAGGTCTTTGCACATTTCATTATAATGACTGGCTTTTTCTTCTCAAGCTGCTCTTTGAAATCTTCTGTTCAGCACTTTTATCTTGTCATTTCTTTCATTTGCTTTAGCTACTCTCCATTCAAGGGCAAGTTTCAGAGTCTCTTCTGACATCCATTTTGATCTTTTCTTTCTTTCCTGTCTTTTAATGACTTTTTGCTTTCTTCATATATTATTGTCTTGATATCATCCAAAAATTTGTCTAGTTTTTGGTCATTGGTGTTTAATGTATCAAATCTATTCTTCATATAGTCTCTAAATTCAGGAGGGATATAATCAAGGTCATAATTTGGCTCTCATGGATGTGTTTTAATTTTCTTCAGCTTCATTTTGTACTTGTAGATGAGCAATTGATGGTCTGTTCCATAGTCAGCTCCTGGCCTTGTTTTGGCTGAAGATAATGAGTTTCTTCATTGCCTCTTTGCATAGATGTAGTTGATCTGATTCCTGTGTATTCCATCTAGTGAGGTCCAAGTGAATAGCAACTGTTGATGTAGTTAAAAAATATGTTTGCAATGAATAAATCATTGGTCTTACAAAATTCTGTCATGTGATCTCCAGCATCATTTCTATTACCAAGGCTGTATCTTCCAACTACCAGTGACTCTTTGTTTCCAGCTTTCACATTTCAATCACCAGTAATAATCAGTACATCTTAATTGTATGTTTGGTCAATTTCTCACTGTGAAGTTGGTAAAAATCTTCAATTTCCTCATCTTTGGATTTGGTGGTTGGTGCTTATCTTTGAATAATAGTAGTATTAACTGTTCTTCCTTGTAGAAGTATGGGTATTTTTCCATCACTAACAATATCATACTTTAGTATAGGTCTTGAAACATTCTTTGTGATGATGAATGCCATGCCATTCCTCTTCAATTTGTCATTCCCAGCATAGTAGTGTATATGATTGTTTGACTCAAAATGGCCAAAACTGGTCCATTTTAGCTCACTAATACTAGGGGACTGATCTTATTGCATTCCATTTAATTTTTGACAACTTCCATTTTTCCTGCATTCATACTTTGTACATTCCACATTCCGATTATTAATGGATGTTTGTGGCTGTGTCTTCTCATTTTGAGTCATGCCCCATCAGCAAATGGAGGTCTACAAAGCTTTACTCCATCCATGTCTTTAAGGTCGACTCTACTTTGAGGAGGCAGCTCTTCCCCAGTTGTATTTTTAGTGCCTTCTGACCTGAGGGACTCATCTTCTGGCACAATATCAGACAATGTTTCAGGGCTTTGCATAAAGTTTTCTAGTAATATATCACACAATGTTTCACTGCTATTCATAAGGTTTTCACTGGCCAATTCTCTGAGAAGTAGATGGCCCCTTCATTCTTCTAAGTTGGTCTTAGTCTGGAAGTTCTGCTGAAACCTTTCCACCATGGGTGACCCTGCCGGTATTTGAAATACCAGTGGCATAGCTTCCAGCCTCACAGCAACATGTAAGCCACCACAGTATGACAAACTGACAGATGAGTGGTGGTAAATCATCTTTAGCAATATTACTATATAATCTGTAAGTTTAAGAGTATACATTCCTATTTGTTAAAGTCAACCACTTGTGGTATTTCTGGTAGCAGCACTAGAGAACTAGGACACAGTCAAACAAATAAAGATAATTGACCTTATTTCTTACCCGGCAACTTGCCAGGAGATAACTATGCCAGCAAGAAGCCTTGCTTTCTTATAACAGCCTTGAAGGAGGTGGATCAGTTAGGGCCTGCTCTGATAGGATGGGTAGGTGGTGGGGGAGGATGGCGATGCAGTATGCTTTTCAACAAAACAAAACAAAAGTCTTTTGGGAGAATAGAAACAGTAATGGCTATAATTTATTGCAAACTTGATATTTGATGGTCCTTACATTATGCATGCTGTATTCATTATCTAATTTAATCTTTATTCCCCTAGATTTATTCTCACTATGGAAACTGAGACTAAGAGATCATTTATAATATACCTAATGCCCTAGAGTTAAGAAATGACTATGCTGAATTAGTTCTACAACTAGTTTATGCAAGCACTAAAAAGAAAAGGAAAACAGATCTCTTCTCTGAACACTGTGAACAATTTTGGAAGTGGTACTAACTATTCATCTCCTCCATTCTTCTGAGAACAGGATATTTTCCATGTCTGGACATTTGTCCCTTGAGGACAAATATAGCTGAAGGCAAATGAAATATTCATGCCTCTTTTGGACTATCGTTTGGCTGTTCAGATTCCAAGTTCTTCTGGGGGAGTCAGAGTTTACTGTTTGGTCTCTGGAGTTATCCAACTGGGCATATGTAAGGTTTATCTTTTTTTAATGTAAATCTTGCTAATCATTAATATGTTTTATTAACAATATATTTCAACTAAGTCATGTTGTTGTTGTTATGTGCCATCATAGTTAAATTAAAATGTATCTTTACATTTTACAGATCATATATTTATATATGATCACTGAGTCCTTGCTGTCAGACAAGGACAGATAATCCTAACAAAGTTTTCCAAACACAGAAGACCATCTGCTTTTCCTCATTCTACCTTATGGTAGAAGGCTTATGATTTCAAAGAAAACTTTAAAAATTCTTTCAGGTAGTAGAGCTGAGGTTTAAAATGCAGTGTAGCTAATGTTGAAACCCATGTTCAGAACGATTATCTTCTACTATCCAGTGAAATGCCTGCCCCCTAGGCTCCCTGGTAGCATAGGGTCTAAGGTATTTAACTGCTAACCAGAAGACTGGAGGTTCAAACCCACCACCTACTCCTTGGAGGGAAGATGAGACAATCTACTTCTGTAGAGATACCACCTCAGAAATCTAAGGAGGAGTTGCTATGAGTCGCAATTGATTCCATGGCAGTGTTTTTTTTTTTTTTTTTCTTGGGGAGGAGGGGGTAAGCTCTCTAGATTTTAGATTTTAGAATCAGGAAGTAATAACTATATTCACTAAATACAAGTAAAAACAGAACCAAACAACATTCTATGAATGTCTATGCTTATAGGACTCCTTATGCAAATGCAAGATGATATTTACACTTGCATACAACATGTATATTTAATCAGAGCACATCTTGTCTTCATGGAATTTCACTATTCGGGTTCTTATCTGTCTATATTACCAACTATGGGGATGACTTTAGGTAAGTCATTTTACCTTTATGCAGAACAGACAGTATATTTTGGAAATAGTATTAAAATACTTCTAAGAAAACTTCAAGCTCTAAACATTCATAGATTTGTGAAAATAATGATCACTATACTAAAATATTTTTATATTGTTCAATAATTTGCATATTCTGCTGGATCACCTTTCTTTGGAATAGGCACAAATATAGATCTCTTCCAATCAGTTGGCCAGCTAGTTGTCTTCCAAATTTCTTGGCATAAATGGGTGAGGGCTTCCAGAATTTCATCCATTTGTTGAATTTTTCTTTTTCAATGGGTGTTCTGTCAGTTTCTGAAGCCTTTTTTTTTTTTTTTTTTCTTTTTTTGCAGGTGCCTTTAGTGCTGCTTGGACATCTTCCTTCAGTATCATTGGTTCTTGAACATATGCTACCTCCTGAAATGGCTGAATGTTAACCAATTATTTTTGATGTAGTGACTCTGTATATTCCTTTCATCTTCTTTTGTTACTTCCTGCCAGAAGAATGACAAATTTGTCTTGGAAGAAGTACAGCCAGCTTGCTCCTTACACACAGGATGGTGAGATTTGCCCATACTTATCAGGAGGGACTTGTCACTGGAGAATAACACTAGACTTGGTAAAGTGTTAGCATAAAAGAGGAAGACCCTCAATGAGATAGACTGACACAGTGGTTGCAATAATGAGCTCAAACATGCAACCATTTTGAGAATGACACAGGACCAGGCAGTGTTTTGTTTTGTTGTACATAGAGTTGCCAAGAGTCAGAATTGACTTGATAGTAACTAACAACCACCTTAATATATATAAACACATTCTTCTCTTTAAATAAAGAAACTTAGTATGACATAACCAGACTGAGGTTTTTTGATGTACTGCAACAAGAGAGAATAACACACTGATCACTTTGAAAATGATATCATGTTAGAGGAAGTGAGTGCATGTTTTTAATGCTTATGGATTGGGCTTGGAAGTTCTTAGGGTGGAATATCAGAAGTGGCAGACTCTTTGAATTGCTTGATTTCTGAAGGTAGCAGTCAATGTGAGGTAAAGTTCTGGATGATAGAGGAAGTGTTATGAGTTAGAAGGCATTCTGTAATATTAAGTGTAAAACTGATGGGGACAGTTGCTCCATTTCTCATCTACTGTACCATTTTGTAATTAACTGAACATTTGTCTGTGACTATTTGATGACATGATTTGTGACTTGGTAATAACTCTAATTCTAGAACACACCTCAGGACCTGACCCATATATATGGCCCATTTGGTGCTTAATACCTGTTTGTTAAATGGTAAATTAACAAATGAATGAAAGAAATTGAGAGAAGTTATCTAATATAGGTTTAATTGGGGTAAATAAGTAAAGAAGGTGAGATTTTCTATTTTATAGCAATTTGACTTCATCTTATAAGGAAGGAAGATTCTTTCAAAAATACTCCATTTGCTTTTGCTCATTTGAATAACTGTGACATATCAAAGTTGATATTCCTTAATAGCTGTGATTAACATATCTTAATACTTCTCCATTGAATTCTGAAGATTTTTCTTTTGTTTGAATTTTAATACTGTTTAGACTGATAGTTTTGAGAAGCCAGACTGGAAGTTTTATTCTTTGGCTTTTTCCTGATTGAAACATCATTATTTGAATGGATATCCCAGAGATGGGTTATCCTCTCCCCCAAGGAGAAGAATCAGTTCAAGATTCTATAACTGAGAAAACACATCTGCCTTCAGCCACATTTATCTTCAAGGGACAAATGCCCACACATGGAAATTATCCTGTTCTCAGAAGACTGGAGTAGTTGATATCACTTCCAAAATTGTATTTGATGATTTTAAAAATCCACATAGGAAATAAATTCTACACAAGATATACCCTTAAGCATAAATTAAGTTTAATTTGCAAGGACAAGCTTATTTTCTTGCATAGTGCAAAAGGAAACTTCTGATCAGCGCAGACCTTGTCACAGTGCTCAATTAAAAGTCTGAATTAATAAAGCTGTCTTAATTGGTCTGACAGAGCCAGTAATGTGACCTCATCACCCAGCTACACCCCTCTGATCCTGAATTTAAATTTCCATAAAAGACAGATAAGAACTAGCAAATTTCTGTTTTCTTAATAACATACCACGTTCACAGTACACCATTCAATGCCCTGGCTCCCAACTTTATCTACCAATCTACAGTATGTTCTGAAGTTTCTTAAATTAACTTAGCTATCAAAATGCTAAGCTTGATAGCTCATTTATCTTTCTGTCTCACAACTCAACATTACAATATGGTGGTGATTGATCTTGCATCTTCCAGGTACCATATAGTATAAAAACTAAAAGAAGATTAATTAAAAGCTGTCTTACCCAGACAGGTTTTTAAATAAGTTTTAGATTTACACTATATATCAGCTGAAGCAGAAAGAAATTCTAAGACCAAGAGCTCTGTAACACCAATTGGATTTTTCTTTTATGTAGAGTATGTTTGCAGTGGTCCTGATGGCTATTATTATTCTTTAACAGGGGTTGAATACCAAAATGAGGAAGGCAGAACATGGGACAAATGTCCTCTAGTTGTCTCCATCCCGAGCCAGCATAACACATACACACAGAGAACATGTTGTTGCCCAAATATCCCATATGCACAACTGTCAGCACTTAGAATTAGTTCTATATTTTCCTTTGATTTTATACATTTGAGAGATTTTGTTTGGATATCACAAAGGAAAATGATATTTCACCCAAGGACTTGGAATGATGAAATACTCAAATATGAATATCTAACATTTAAGGGAGAGTGTTTTAGGAATTAGTAGGAAGCATCTCTAATAATAATTGTAGCTTAACTGCCATTTAGTAAATAACTTCTGTCACATGACTTACCTCAGCTCCAATCTTTACAATAATTTTACAGATGAAGAACTTATATCATGAAGCATGAATTTCTTTGGCCAAAGCCTAGTGGCTAGTAATAAGTATAGCTGGGGTTCATATTACCAGCAAGAATATCAAGGGATAATTTTTGTCCATATTTACTCTGGAAATTCACTAAGCAGTAGTCCTTAAAGTGGTCCATGGAACTTGTTAGAAATGTCACATGTTGGGCCCTATCCCAGACCCACTGAATCAGAAATCTAGTGGGTAGTGCCCAGCAATCTGTGATTTAACAAGTCCTCCTTGTGATGCATTTCAGGTTTAGAACTGCTGCCCTAGGGGATTGGGGTGACTCTTACAACTCCTGGAAGTTTTGAGTGGAATTTTAATTTTTACAAAATGATGAATACAGCTCTAGAGAATTAATGAGAAAGATAATGAATGATCCAATTCTATAAGAGACTGAACACAATCTCAGTTGATACGCCTCCTAAATTTTGCTTACATATTAAAATTTTGTAAGATGTATCACTGTGCAAATGTATCAGGAAACTGGTTGTTTTAAAGAAAAAAATTGGGTGGCAAATTCTTTTGTAAAGTTAAAACCTTGATTTATCTGTTTTGTAAGCAGATTTTTATGTATTGAATTTTCTTAGGAGGAGGCAGATTGTATCTAGTAGTTTTATGCATTGGAAATTCTTCTGAAGAAATATTTGATTAGTTGATATGGGAGTCAAAATGTGCTAAGTTGTAGAAAACTGAGAAAATTGCCATTTTTACTGTAAATGCTTTTAAAATGGAATTTGATACTTTTTCCATAGTTTAATTTCCAAGACCCTCTTTTTCCCCTTAAGGTGGTACAAAGAAGGATGAAACAGCATGGTATACTAAAATATGAGTTACTGCATTTGCTCTCACACTTACCAGCTCTGTGACTTTGGCAATTCCCTATTCTTGGATATTAAGTACTGGATGGTAGAGGTTCGCTAGCCCAGGGTATTCGTTTCCTAGGGCTGCGTAACAAAATACCAATCTGGGTGGCTTATCAAAAGAGAAATTTATTGTCTCACAATTCTAGAATTCACGGTGTTGGAAGGGCCCCATTCTCTCTGAAGGCTCTAGGGACGATCCTTCCTGTCTCTCTCAGTTTCTAGTAGCCCCAGAAATTCCTTGGTTTTCAGCTGCAGCATCACAGGACCTTCTTCCTTCTGTATATCTCTGCCTCTGTATATGTCTGTCCTATTTTCTACAGATACCACTTATATTGGATTTGGGTTCACCCTACTCCAGAATGGCCTCATGCTAACTGGACATCATCAAAAACCCTATTTCCAAACAAAATCACATTTACAGGTACAGGAGCTAGGACTTCAACATATCATTTTGAGGAACACAATTCCATGCAAAACAGCCAATGTTCCTCAAAGTTGGGCATGCATCAGAATCTCTTGGTGAGATGGTAAAAAAAAAAAAAAAAGATTTTTTTTTTTTTTTTTTACTGGGGGCAGGGCCTAAAATTTTCATTTCTAACAAATTCCCAGGTGATGCTAATACCGCTGCTCTGAGGGCATCAAAGATAGGGAAGTCTGCTTCCATAAAGATTTACAACCTTGGAAACCCTATGGTGCAATTCCACTCTATCCCATAGGTCAGAATCGACTCCATGACAGCAGTGCATTTTTTATTTTTTAAATGCCATAAGCCTTTCAAAGTTGTCCTCAATAGAAGTTACCTGTAGTTACTTGGGAAGAAAGGCAATAGGAGAAAACACATTTCCATATGAGGAATTATTTCCCTAGATTGCCTTTGTAAGCTTAGACCAATGACTCCAAATGGGAAGTTATTTGTTTGTTTTCCAGACATAGGATCACTCCCCTCTGTACTTTTGTAGTATAAATCAAGATCCTTTACTATAGTAGGGCTGATCCTTCTGAGGCTGTTTTCAGGCTCCCCATGCAGGAGGATTGCCATGCATCTAGTTTATCCAGGTGGGAGCAGGGGCAGAAGACAGGGTGAAAGAACCAAATCCTAATCAGTTAACTATTACTGTAAAATTAAAGCCTTGCCACTCAATCAAATTTCTTTGTGATCTCTTCACTTTCCAAGTTCTGCTATCAGTTCCTCTGGAAATCTCTCCTTAATTAATTAGTAAATGAAATTGTATATACAAAACATCTGGCATATAGTGGATGCCAATGAGAGGGAGCCATTATTAAGAAGATGGGGAATTTTGAGCATGGAGAGCAATGCAGGAAGTGGCTCCACAGAACTTAGTGCCCTTCTCTCATGAGGGGAGCTCTTCGCTGGTGTTCCTGCTTTAGCCGATAGGTTGATTTTAGGTTGGGCTGCAGGGATAGCTGATGCTGTGTTCCATGATCAACCTACAGAAATATGGCAGGAGGATGAGTCACAAACTGGTTTAAGGAGCAAGCCACTTAGTAAAGAGGCCTTGTGGCATAGTGGTTAAAATGCTTATCTGTTAACCATAAGTTCAGTGGTTTGAACCCACTAGCCACTCTTTGGGAGTAAGGTGTGGAAGTCTGTTTCCATAAAGATTATTGCCTTGGAAACCCTGTGGGGCAGTTGTACTCTGCCCTATGGTATTGCTATTTGTTGGCATGGACTTGACAGCAATGTATTTTTTTTTTTTTTATGGTATTGTCAAAGGAGCCACAGTCTCTATAGTTGGTACTGTCTTTCTGTTCAGAAAGTCTCTGCAGGAAGGGGTCTTCTGTAAGATTTTGTTTTTCAAAGTATTAATGGTCTAAAATATATGCATAATAAATAATCTTTCCAACACTGTTGCAGTGCAAAAGGTTTGGGTTTTTAAAATACACATGTAAAATATACATGTAGACAAATTAATTGACAATACTGTATGATACAATAATTTTTAAGCAATGACATATAGTTTGACATGTAAAAAATCATTTTGGACTAAGGTATTCTAATTGGTTGAAATAAAATCACAAAAGAAAAGGCAGAGAAGGAGAGTCAAGCTATCTTCTCCCAGATTGAAAGCAAATAGGAGTATTACTAGGCAATGAGATATAAAAATGTAATTTCCTTGTGGCTATTCCTTTTCTGTCTCTCACAATATGGTATTGAGAATACTAATAAGAAATTGTAATAGTTAACAGAGCCCTGGTAGCATAAATGACTAAATGTTTGGCTGCTAACCAAAAGGCTGATGGTTCAAACCCACCCAGCTGGTCCATGGGAGAAAGCTGATCTGCTTCGATAAAGATCACAGCCAAGAGAACCCTATGGGGAAGTTCAACTCTCATGTGGGGTGGCTGTGAGTCAGAATTGATTCAGTAACAATATTGACGGAATACTTACTATGTCCCAGGCTGAGCACTTTACATTTATTCATTCATTTAATGCTAACAACTTTACACTTATTCATTCATTTAATGCTCACCACAATCCTTTGATATAAGTACTTATATTACTACTGAGGCAAGGAGGATTGAATGATTTGCCCAAGGTCACACAACTGGTGTGTGACAGAGCCAAGATTCAAAATCAGGGGTCTTTCCTGAGAGCTGATGTTCTAAACTTTTTTGGTACGTTGGCTCTCAGAGCAAGATGGTTTCCTGCCTATCTCTTGGACTCTCTGGAGCCTTCACCCATTTTTCTCACCCCTGATCTCATCCATGCAATCATTCCACTGTCTACCAGCTTCTCTCTTTGGGTTGTTCCCCCAGTTTCTGGCCTTCATGCTGGTTTCCTGGACTTGAAGATAAATATCAACTTTCTTCTCTTGCTTCTTAGTCTTTGGAAAAGACTTAGTTGAGTTTTACTTTCTGACTCTTCTCATTCAAGGCAACTTCAGGAAAATACCCACACCAGGCCCAAGTTCTGACCTATTATGGTCTCAATCCAGGGAAAAGGAGGATATGGATATTTAGTCTCATTCAGACAAATTTGTTAATAACATTATCTCTTTGCTACTCAAATACATGAGCCTTTGCTATGGCCCATTAGTTTATTACAGACAGAAAACAGGCTCCAGGAAGGTTAAGTTAAAGGCCTGTTTACCAGTGCCACTTAACTCAACCTATTTTAAAATTCATAATATGTCTCTGGAACTGACTTTTAATATTTTTTCTTTTTTTTATTATTGGAAAGTGAGAATACTTTACCATCACAGCATAAGTGATATTTTACTAAATTATTTTTTCTGTAGGGATTCTCTGATAGATGTAACAAACCTGGCCTGGCAGGGACCCTACAGACTTTTCTAAAACCATTCAAGTCAGACACGCACAAAACCTGAAAGAGGCAACAATCGACAAATTACACCCAAAGTTTCAATCTCCTTTGTTTGTTCAGGTCATTCAGGATATCATTATCACGTTAATGGGATTTTCTTATTTCTATTTGCAGATCCTTTTGTGTGCACATTGTAATCTGATTTGAAATGAAGGGGAAGAAACCTTCTTCATTTTCATCTTTTCTGAAAGCTTAGCTCTGGTACTAGATGTATTGAGGCAACAGATTTATCCACTATCATGAAAGAGATACCCTTTACTTTTTCCTTTCTTTTGCCTCTAATGCTATGACTTCTCTTTCTTAGTTCTGATTTTGTTAATTAGATGTAACTTATCTATGTTCTAAGGAGCCTTGGTGGTGTAGTGCTTAAGTCCTCAGCTGCTAACTAAAAGGTCAGAGGTTCAAACCCATGAGGTGTTCTGCAGGAGAAAGATGAGGCAGTCTACTTCCATAAAGATGTATAGCCTTGAAAACTCTACAGGGGCAGTTCTACTATCTCCTTTAGGGTTGCTATGAGTTGGAATCGACTTGATGGCAAAATGTGTTTTAGTGTATCTATGTGCTGGGTGAGCTTAGGCTTAAAGAACCTATAGTCAAAGTAGGATAGGAAATAAAAACTGAGTGTTTGGGGATAACCCAGGCAAAAAACAAAACAAAACAAAACAAAACAAATTTCCATTTGAACTGTATTTAAGTGTGTTCCATCTCACTCCATCAAAGGAATTAAATTGACTGTAAGGATAGTCCCAGGTTCACTGCAAAAGAACTTAATACTTCATTTGATTTTACCCAGAGAGAATGCTTTTATAGCATCGTGATTCAGGGATGATAATTTCATTCGCAAATGGTGTGTTTTAAGCAGTAAACAAATATTATTTTCCAGACCTCAAAGATAAGTTGAGAGGAGGCTCAAATCATCTGGTGCTAAATCCGGAGCCTAATTTCAATGAGGTTGACTGTGTTTCTTTATGGCGCAATATGAATGTGTCAAGATATGGAAATTTTATCCTGTGCTGGCAATGATAAGAGGGAGCAACAACCTTAACAAGAGTTGATTAAAGGTCCCAATCAAATATCATGTCTGCAGTCTTGGAAAATTACAGCTCATATAACAGATTTTATAGAAAATCTTTTCATTTCTATGAATTTCTCTAAATCAGAGAATTTCCCTGCAACTTTATTTGGTTTCCTTCCTCATAAGTAATTACTCTTTATTTCAAATGACAGAATCCGCTTAATTTTGCCTTTTTTTTTTTCATCTTTATAAAGACCTTGGCAAAGATTAATTCTTGCATACTATTTTGGGTACGTGGCTTCTGTGTTTCAGGATTGTAAATGGGATACAGCAGGCAGCTCACTCACTCCTGGCATCTAGTTTTATTTGAGTATAAATTATATAACAAAAGGGGGTCCCCTTGCACTCCCTCAATCCTTACTGAAGACAGAAGTATGCCCAGTTACTCTGCATCCTCCCATAACCTCACTACTGCCCCATCAGAACTTAGAAAATTGCTGATGCTGTGAGATTAAAATGCAATAAAAAAATTCACTCATTGTATATTCTTCTCTTGTCCATTTTCTCCAATTGCCTCATGTCTCTCCTTTCATAGTTTGTAATCTCTTCCATCTTCTTCCTCTTTTCTGATTTTATCCCCTCTTTCCATTTCCTTTTTCTAAATGCTTTCTTTTCTGTATACCTTTTTTGTCCCTTTGAGGTTAGTGCTTTTCCTTGGGACTCAACTCCCATTCCTCCCTGTTCTCCAGTTTCTTTCCCCCTTTTTCTGGAAAATGACTAGAGTGGTTATACTTTTGTGTTCTGCAGCAAACTGGATTGATTTTTATGCTTCACTTAAAATCAATTTCAACACTCTTCTCCCCACGAACCAACAGGAATCTACTGCTATCTAACTGGCCTGTTCTCCTTTGTGTGTGCATCAAAAAAGTGCTTACACAAAGCAAGGAGGAAAAGTAGCATGACGTTGAACACCCTGTCCAGTCAGGGGTGCCAAGTAAATGAATCAGAGTCCTCAGGTTTGTTACTGGCTCCTAGTCTAACATGTTAATTTTGTTGTTAGGACAAATGTCGAAGGAAAGACATTTTAGCCTCTTCTCTGTTCTCTGCTGTTTTCAGCTGTCTTCTTAATCTTAATCAAGCCAATGAGATTTTTCACTTAAAGGCAGGCCCAGAGTTTTTGGGTCATGCTGCAATTTAAGTATTTCTGAAGATGATAAAGGCAAGTGGCACAGTGGTTAAAGTATTTAGCTGCTAACCAAAAGTTTGGTGGTTCGGACCCACCAGCTGTAAATCTGTAGAGATTTGTTGTTGTTGTTGTTATGTGCCATTCAGTCATCTCTGACTCATAGCAACATTATGCACAACAGAGCAAAACACTACCCCAGTCCTGTGCTCGCATCTCTATCCCTACTATATCTGAGCCCATTGCTGCAGCCACCATGTCTATCCATCTCATTGAGGACCTTCCCCTCTGTTGTTGACCCTCCACTTTACCAAGCATGACATTCTTCTCGAGAGAATGGTGCCTTCTGACAACATGACCAAAATAGGTGAGATGAAGTCTGGCCATTCTCACTTCCAAGGAGCATTCTGGCTGCACTTCCTCCAGGACAGATTTGTTAGTCCTTTTAGGAGTCCACGGTACTTTAGCATTCTTCGCCAGCACCACAACTCAAAAGCATCAACTCTTCTTTGATCTTCCTTATTCATTGTCCAGCTCCCACATGCATATGAGGCGATTGAAAATACCTTGGCTTGGGTCAGGCACATACCAGTCTTCAAGGAGATATCTTTGCTCTTCAGCACTTGAAAGAGGTCTTTTGCAGCAGATTTGCTGAATTCAGTAGGGGTCTTTTGATATCTTGACTGCTGCTTCCATTGGCATTGGTTGTAGAGCCAAGTAATATGAAGTCTTGACAACTTCAATCTTTTCTCCATCTATTTTGATGCTGCTTATTGGTACAGTTGTGAGGATTTTTGTTTTCTTTATGTTGAGGTGAAATCCATACTGTAGACTGTAGTCTTTAATTTTCATCTGTAAGTACTCTAAGTCATCTCACTTTCAGCAAGCAGAGTTCTGTCATCTGTATATCGCTGGTTGTTAATAAGCTTTCCTTCAATCCTTATGCCATGTCCTTCTTCATGTAGTCCAGCTTCTTGGATTATTTGCTCAGCATACAAACTAAATAAGTATGGTGAAATGATACAACCCTGACACACTCCCTTCCTCATTTTAAACCATGCAGTATCCCCTAGTTGTGTTTGAATGACAGTCTCCTGGTCCAAGTACAGGTTCCTCATGAGTACATTTAAGTGTTCTGGAATTCCTATTCTTCTCAAACTTATCCATAATTTGTTATGATCCACACAATCGAATGCCTTTGCATAGTCAATAAAACACAAGTAAACATCTTTCTGGTATTCTTTGCTCTGAGCCAAGATCTATCTGGCATCAGTTATGGTATCCCTCATTCTACATCCCCTTCTGAATCCAGCTTGCATTTCAGGAAGTTCTGTGCCAATATACTGCTGCAACCATTTTTGAATTATCTTCAGTAAGATTTTACTTGTGTGCGATATTAATGATACTGTTAAATAATTTCCACATTCTGTGGATTCACCTTTCTTTGGAATGGGTACAGATATGGATCTCTTCCAGTTAGTTGGCCAGGTAACTATCTTCCAAATCTCTTGGCATAGCCTAGTGAGTGTCTCCAGTGGGGCATCCGTTTGTTGAAACTTCTCAATGGGTATTCCATCAATTCGCGGAACCTTGTTTTTCACCAGTTCCTTCAGTGCAGCTTTGACTTCTTCCTTCAATACCATTGACTCTTGATAATATTTCATCTCCTGAAATGGATGACCAATTCTTTTTGGTACAGTGACTCTATGTATTCCTTCCATCTCCTTTTAGTGTTTCCTGCATCATTCAATATCTTGCCCATAGAATCTTTCAATATTGCAACTTCAGGATTCAATGTTTTCTTCAGTTCTTTCAGCTTGAGAAATGCCGATCATGTTCTTCCACTTTGATTTTGTAACTCCAGGTCATTGCATAGTGCATTATAATAAATGGTTTTGTTTGCTTGAGCTGCTCTTTGAAATCTTCTGTTTAGCTCTTTATCTTGTCATTTCTTTCTTTGCTTTAGCTACTATTCACTCAAGGGCAAGTTTCACAGTCTTTTCTCAAATACATTTTGGCCTTTTCTTCCTTTCCTGTCTTTTTAATGACCTTTTGCTTTCTTCTTGGATGATATTCTCGATGTCATCCCATAATTCTTCTGGTTTTTGGGCATTGGTTTTCAATGTATCAAATCTATTCTTTAGATGGCCTCTAAATACAGGATGGATAAAATCAAGGTCATATTTTGGCTCTCGTGGGGTTGTTTTAATTGTCTTCAGTTTCATCTTGAATTTGCATATGAATAGTTGATCTGTTCCACAATCAGCTCCTGGCCTTGATTTGGCTGAAGATACTGAACTTCTCCATCACCTCTTGCCACAGATGTAGTCAATCTGATTCCTGTGTACTCCATTTGGTGAAGTCCACGTGTATAGCCACTGTTTGTGCTGTTGAAAAAAGGTATTTGTAATGAATAAGACATAGGTCTTACAAAATTCAATCATGTGATCACCAGCGTCATTTCTATCACTAGGACCATATTTTCCATTGGTAACATATTTACCATATTTACCATATTTTCTATTGGTAACAATGCTTTGTTTCCATATTTGCATTCCAATCACCAGTGATAATTAATACATCTTGAGTGTATGTTTGATCAATTTCAGGCTGCAGAAGTTGGTAAAAATCTTCAGTTCCCTCAACTTTGGCTTTGGTGTTTGGTGGATAAATTTGAATAATAGTCATATTAATTGTTCTTCCTTGTAAGCATATGTATATTATCCTATCAATGACAGCATTGTATTTCAGAGAAGATCTTGAAACATCCTTTGTGAGAATGAATGCCACACTGTTGTTGTTATGTGTCGTCAAATTGGACCCGATTCATAGGGACCTCTCCTTGGGTTTCCGAGGCAGTATCATTACGGAAGTAGATTGCCCCATCTTCCTTCTGAGGAGTGGCTGGTGGGTTTGAACCACCAGCCTTCTGGTTAGCAGTCAAGTGCCTTAGGCACTATGCTACCAGAGCTCCTTGAATGCCATACTATTCTTCTTCAAATTCTCATTCCTGGCATAGTAGATCATATGGTTGTTTGATTCAAAATCACCAAAAACTGGTCCATTTCAGCTCATGCCTAAGATGTTGATATTTATGTGTTTAATTTCATTTTTGACAACTTTCAATATTTCTAGATTCATATTTGTACATTCGCAGCTCTTTCTTCTCATCTTGAGTTGTGCCACATCAGCAAAAGGAGGTCCTGAAAGCTTTACTCCATCCACATCATTAAGGTCAGCTCTATTCTGAGGAGGCAGCTCTTTCCTAGTCATATTTTGAGTGCCTTCTGACCTGAGAGGCTCATCCTCTGGTACTATATGAGACAATGTTTCAGGGCTATTTTTCAGTAATATATCACAAGTGTTTCACTGCTATTCATAGGGTTTTCACTGGCCAATTCTTGGAGCAGTGGATGGGCTCATCCTTCTTCCAAGTCTTTCTTAGGCTGGAAGCTCTGCTGAAACCTGTCCACCATGGATAACCCTGTTGACACTTGAAACACTGATGTCACAGCCTCTAACCTCACAGCAACAAAGAAGCCACCACAGGATGACAAAGTGACAGATTAGTTCATCTCCTTTAGCTATTCCAAACTGCTCCACTCCCTCTTCCTGGCCTTCTCTACCAGTTCTGACCCTCCAAAAATCTGTCTGCCACTGCCTCCCCAAGATTGGATTACCAGCCTTCAAAATCCTATGGGACACTTCTACTCTGCCCTTTGGGATTTCTATGAGTTGAAATCTACTCAATGGGAGTGGATTAAAGGCAAAGAAGGCAAGATACTGCCATCTTTGGACATTAAACTTAATGGTTTAATCTCATGGAAGTTTGGTTTTTGGAGGTGGTCCAACCCTGAAGGGCCTATGTTTTTTTTTTTTTTTTTTTTTCCTTTCTTCCCTTTACCCCATTCTTCCTGTTTCTCAAACTCTCTTTCACATACACACAGTTTAACTCTCATGTCCTTATGGAATCTTAGAATGGAAAGGCAAAAGTAAAGATAATTTACAATTAGTTCATTTTAGTGATGAGAACATTGACTTGTATAAAGGTAAAGTGATTTACTTAAGGTCACTCAGAAAATTGGTAATAACTTGTGTCCAAGTGGGTTCTCTAGAGAAGCAAAACCAGTAAAGCTTATATATAGAGAGAGAGAGAAAGAGAAATTTATCTTAGGAAAATGGTTCACACACTTATAGAAGGTGGCAATTCCCAAGTTCTTGGATCAAACATCAAGCCAGAGGGTTTTCCCGACTCACACTCCTGCAGGTGCTGATGAGCTCAAGGTTAGCAGGCAGTATACTGGCTGTTGACTCCAACAAATGATGAATCCAAGATCTCTAGGCCAAATGGTGGATTGTTCACTCACAGACAGTTGTAGAAAGGACAACAGAATCCTGATCCACAGAAGAGTGTCTCTTTTCCCAGGATGTCCATTAATACACTGGAAGCAGGCTCACCCCTAGGGAAACTCCCTTTCAATGGATTGGCTGCTCCAAAGATATACATATGATCCCAACACTGGAACAACCCACATCACAATTGCTTAAACCACACAGAATTGTGGTCCAGCCAAGTTGACACACAACTCCAACTATCACATAATTTCAGGAACTACATTTTCTAGTTCAAAACTGAGACCTATAATCTGCCAATAACAAGTGTGATATAATAGTAGCAAAAGTAATAATAGTACTTATTGCCATCAATGAACATCTATCTATATATGCCAGACACTGTGCAAAGTTCTTTATATCTTACTTGATCTTCCCAGCAGCCCTCTATATGGTGGGTTATTTATTTTTTTTAATTTCCACTTTATAGATAATGAAGGATCTGGCAGAAATCCACTTCATAAATAATAATAGAAGATAAAGCTAAGTTAACAAGCCCTGATGACACAACAGGTAAGCACTTGGCTGCTACCCAGAAGTTGAGTGGTTCAAACCCCCCAAGCAGCTCTGCGGGAGAAAGACCTGGCAATCCTCTCCCGCAAAGATTTCAGCCTAGAAAACCCTATAGAGCAATTCTACTCCATCACATGGATTTGCAATGAGTTGAAACTGAGTCAGCAGTACTTAACAACAACAAAGTTACATTGAAAACCCAAAGTGTCTCTATTTCCAAAACTTACACTAGTCATGTGCTGGTGCCAGCTTATACAGAGGTAGCTCACAGGCTAGGTGGAAATATGAGAGCAGATTATTAGCATTTCTTCCCAACTCAGTGTTGTTGACATTAAATTAGCCTGAAATCAGCCACAATAAGAGTATTTACACCATGAAAATTGGCGAACATGACAAATTAGCTTTTTTTTTTTTTTTTTTATGTGAGAGAGCCAACTGTTAAACCTTTATTCACACTCTCCTATCTGCATGAGAGTTTATAATGTTACCCTTTCAAGAGTGCAACAGAATCTTAAAACATCATGACTCTCCCAGAAAATCTGGATCATCTAATCATTGTTATGTTAGTAAAAAACCAAAACTAAAATTCAGATGTCTGTACACCGCTGATATTGTGCTCTTTTTGCCATCTTTTGCTGGCATTTGCTTTCTATTGTAATCTTAAGCCCACTAGCTGTGTTAGGCATGGTATTTGATTTAAGGAACAGAAGTCCACTCAAGCCAATGTAAGCAGAGAAGAGGTCATAGATTAAAAAGATCCAGGGTCACTGGTGATATCCATCTTATAGTTCTATGGCAGGAAATGTGACCTCCCGACAGAGTAGACTATGTGCTGGAAAGTTGGGCCTGAGCACCTCCTTGTCTTCACTACTTCCTGATTTCTTATCATTACTTCTCTCTCTATGTCTGTTTCTGTGTGTAATGCAGTCAGCTGCTACTTCATTGGATTCTTATCCTGAGTACTACTAGACTCAATGTTTTAGAAACTGGAATTCTCCAGTTTCCTGAATAGAAACACTTTTCAGCTCAACATAAGTCAGTTATCTAATCATCCTGGGCAGGTGAGACTAGGACACCTTGTAAGTAAGGCTGTGAGTAGACAGGTTTCTCTAGAAAGAGAAGATAGGAGAGGGTGGAGGCGGGGTGGGGAATGATCCTTATCTTTTGTACATTGACTTGGGTTTGGGAGAATATGAAATAAAGAGAAAGAAAAATTAAATTGTAACAGTATAAAGGGAGAATCTGAGTTTTATTTATCTCTAAATATCTATCCAAAAGCTTGGGTGGTAAAAACAGATTGTGATCAGCTGCTAACCTACAGATTGGTGGTTCAATCCCATCAGTGACTCTGTGGAAGAAAGGCCTGGTGAACTGCTTCTGTAAAGATCACAGCCAGGAAAATGTTTTGAAAAAGTTCTACTCAGTAACACATGGGATTGTCATGTGTTGGTGGCCAATTCAATGGCAGCTAACAGCAGCAATAGTGACATATCTGGCATCTGACTCTGAACTTGGTACTTAATAGGAGCTAAAAGAGAAGAGGAGGCTATCATGTCTAATAATACCTCTCCAAACAGAAAAAAAAAAGTATATTAATAAGAGGTAATGGAAGACTAGAAAATAGCCTATAAACAAAGCTATTCTGGGAGTTGATTCAGCTAGCTACCAATGAGTTCTGCATGAAACTGGCTGGTCACTAAGATATTTAAAATAATGCAAAAGGCTGATGATCCTGAGGGCACATATTTTGCTCCTTATATGATGTGACCTGGATGTTTACCTCAGTTGGAATTCTGACTCAACACAAAAGTTGAGTGTTTTCAAATTCTTCCCACATTACTTTTCCCTCTTACAAGGTTATGACTAAAAGCAGAACCAGCCTAAAAATAATCATTTTTGAAATTACATGCAAATAGAAGAAATCAGGCCTAAATTGAAGAAAATGACCATTTTTCCATAGTCAATCTTTAGAAAACAGCTTTTAAAGTAAGCGTAGTACCATCCTTACTTTTTAATGGTTAATGAGGAGCAAAATATGTGCCCTCAGGATCAGAAGCCTTAGAGTTCAAATGACCAAGGCAATTGGAAAAACTTCTTAGCATGCATGTCAGACTTCAAATCTCATAAGAAGATATTTTACTTGTGATGTGAGAATGCTACTGCCTAAAGCCATCACTTGTTCTAGAAAATACTAAGATTAAAAATAATTGCATTATACTCTAGACCAAGGATAGATTCAGCTGAGGCTAATCTTGCACAGATACCAATGATACAAATACCCACAGTCCTTATAGAAACAAGAAGACAGACATCGAGCAATCCCTCACAGACAGCCAAACACTGTGGGAGACAGATCCAGTGGAACTACCAACTCAGGACCATAGTATTGGGGGACACCAGACTCAATTGGCACAACAAAATACATAAAAATCTTGTTCTACAACCTGTGTTAGTGAATAGCGACTAGGGTCTTAAAACTTTCAAGCAGCCATGTAAGATGCAGCTAATCATCTCCTATCATCAGAAGTGAATAATGCAAAAAAAAACAAAAAAAAAAAAAACAAGGCCATTTGGAAGCAATCAACCCTAGGACGTGATGGACCTTTAGATCAGAAGAACTAGATGGTGCTCAACTACCAAGCCAACCACTTGGGAAAGGATCAAAACAGGAAATCGTGGATAGAGTGGGAGGAAAAATGTGGAACAAAATCCAACAACATAATAATGACCAGAATTACTGGTCGGATGGACTCTGGTGGGACCCCCAATACTATGGCTCAGGGACACACTTCAGGCCTGGAATAACACCCACTTCCAGGGGCTGGCTCATAGCCTAATAGTAAATAAGATGTACACACAGGACACTCAACCCAGGGTGACACACCCACATACTGTATGGAGATGATCCCTTGGAGCAATCGACCATGGGGCACCAGAGGAGCAACATTCACAGGGAGGAAATGCAGGACACACGCTAGTGCATAACTATGAGGGGCATAGGGGAGGGGTTAGTGGGCAGGGAGGGGAGGAGAGTGGATTAGGGTTGAGGATGGTAATTTGGGGGTGAAACCAAATGCACATGAAATGTTGAATATAAAACAAACTCTGCTCTGTAAACTTGCACCTAAAGCACAATAAAAAAATAAAAAATAATTGCACAAAACAAGTCTTAATTTTTTTTTTTTTTTCCAAAATTACAGATAGCATGCTGGTTTAGACTGAGGGCTTGAATTTATTCTACTGTTCTCAGTATCTGAATTTATTGTTAATTCTCCAACTTTGTTGTGCTATACATATAATCACCTGTTAATTTTGCATGCACTGATTATTCACATTGAGATTTACTCACAGCACATATTACTTTTGACTTTCATATAACACAACTTTTTCTGCTTAAGCAACTCTTCTAGTGACATTAAAGCCATCTCTGTAAGTTTATTCTTATGTAGTATTTAAGCCTGCTAGAAACTGGAGGAGGTTCATTTGATTGGTTTATTTTAAGATACAATAAAACAATTGATTATCCATGTATTTCTAACTTCTCTTTCCTTTTCTCTTCTTGTTCCCCACCTTTCTTTCACCAGGTGTGAGACAGATGGTCATGCTGCATAGAATAAACAAAGATCCCTTTAATCCAGCTGGTGTTTTTCTCCTGTCTCACCTGTGATGTTACATTTAACCAGTTACCAATAGGGATTAAGGAGAAACTGTATAAAGGAGGTAGATGGGAGGATACTGGGCTGCTATTTCCCAGGATATATTGGAATGGTCATGCAGGTTGTTAACATACTGAGATACTTCTGTAGTGGTTGATGAACAGTCACTTCTCAGAGCTCTGTTATCACTTAAATGTTCCTCTCCTCTGCTACCCTGACTTCCTGTGTTCCAACTCTGGAATACCCTGAACCTTCCTACAACCTATTAGGACTGATACATGGCATAGCAAAGGGCCTTAGGACTCTTCTTAAGCTTGCTGCCAGCATCCATTCTATTTGGTCGTACAATGGTATAGACAAAAAACAAAAAACCAAACCCACTGCCATCAAGTCAGATCTGACTCATAGTGACCCCTCCTAGGGTTTCCAAGGTGGTATCACTACGGAAGTAGATTACCCAACCTTCCTTTGGAGTAGTGGCTGGTGGGTTTGAACCGCCAGCCTTCTGGTTAGCACACAAATACCTTAGGCACTACACCACCAGAGCTCCCAATGGTGTAGGACTTGTTATATATTTTTAATACCACCTTTGGTCAATTAGATATTTTTTAGATTCTATTCAAGTCTTGACTTTTGCTTAAAGTTTTCTGTTTTCTCAAAATTCAAGACAGATATTTGAAAATATCAGAATACATTCCAAAGGCAAATTTTATATTTATCCTCCATTTCTGATTACCAACCCTTATAACATTTTTCCTCTCAGAGGTGAAATGCCTCAGAGTTTATTGTAAGCTCCTCACATCTCCCCATCTTTGTATAATCCATAGAATCTAGACAATCTAAAGTGGGCATAAATTCAGAAAAAGTGGCTCTATGATGGAATGCTTAAGTCTAGTAGTGTAAATCTCCACTGTGGTGAAATTGACAAGACTTCTAAGAATGTACCAAACAGAATAAACATACAAGAGATCCAACAATAAGGAACCAATAGAACCAAAATGAGCTGATAATCATTAGGTCTGGACAAGGCAATAGCTTCCTGATTGCCTTCCTTCCATGAACATTTACCCTTTTCCAATCTGTTTTCTGCACAACAATTGGAGTGATCATTTTAAAATGAAAATTTGATTAGGCCATCATATGCTTAAATCTGTCCATAATTTTTTACTTCTCTTAGAATTAAGTCTAAAATCCACAATGTGGCCTAGAAAGCCTTGCATGATCTGATCCCAGCATACCGCTCACTTCATGTCATGCTCTTATGATTCCCACATACACTTTTAGCTTCATAACTGGTTTTCTTTTGGTTTCTCAATTTACAATGCTCTTTCCATTCTCATGCCCTTTATACATCCCTGTGCTTTGGGCTGGAATGTTTGCATCTACATCATTTCTCTTTCTTCCCTGATCTACAACCTCATTCTAAACTGTATTACTCTCCTCTGTTATATGCTTTCATAATTCCTTGAACTCTTACTCATGGCATTAATAACAGGTTATAATTACATAAGCATATCTGTTTCCTTCTTAAACCCATAAGATAAGGGGTCAACCCAGTCTGTCTTCTTCCCACTATGTCAGCAGACCTATCAAAGAGCTTGATACATGGAAGACCCTCAACAGATATCTGTTGAAAGAATGACTGACTGATAGCTAGAAAGCCTTTATGATCAATGAACAGGTTGAAGTTTCTACTACCAAGTCTAGCTTGGCCTAACACTGGATTTGAAAATTTGGACTACAATGGGAAATGGTAAAATCTTCCCTACAATGAGTTGTTTTTATAGAACTACAGAGAAAATCTTGGCTTCCTTTTACAGCCATGGCCCAGCGTGTTCTAGGCTCAGATTTTCAGAGAAAAACACTGACGTTATCTCAGGAGGAAGGCAATTGCTCACAAAGTCTGCCTTAAACATCTCCAGAGTGATGAAATATGATCTGATATCTTAGTTTCCTTTAACATACTCACACATTATACTAGAAAATATTCTCACTGATATGTGACTGAGACTATTGTTGCCTACCTTAGTACCTACTTTCCCATTACTCTTCAGCAACAGAACCCTGACTTTATTTGGGATGGCACTATATTTGGCAAAAAAGATGATATATTCCAGCCTCCCTTGAAGCTACAAAACTATGTGATAAAATTCTAGCTAATTAGATATAAGTGGTATTGTTGTGTGGGACTTTTGGGAAGCCTATAAGGTGGTATTATCTTCTTTCTTTCCTTGCTGTTAGCGGGGATGTGACTATGATGTCTAGAGACTGAGAAGCCACTTTGATCTATGAGGTAAACTTGAGGATGGAACCAGATATTAACAGCACAGTATAAAAAGAGAAAGCTTGGTTCCTGATTACACCCTAGAAGCATCAGCCTATTAATCCTAAATTATCCTTCTGGATTTCTTTTAGTGATTTTAAAGACACTCTTTCTGTTTGTTTGCTTGTTTTTATTCTATCTGTAACTCAACCTAATATATATCTATTCATATTTATATATCAGAAGAATGGCTAAAAATATGACTTCTGATGAACATCAGCCTTGATACAAATCTCAGTTCCTCCAGTTATTAGCTTTGGAGCTTTGATAAGTTCTTTAATTTCCTTCAGCCTCAATGTCCTGAACTGTATTTATCTTACAGGATTGTAGAGATGGTTAAGTGATATGATATATGTGCAATGAGTAACAATGTGCCTGACAACCAGTAAATTCAATAAATGTTAGTTATGACTTACTGTTTTTATCTTACTTTCATATTAGGCTGTGTCCTGCCAAATATATTCATCTTTATTCAGCTACCCAGGTACCAGGGTTGGAATAGTCAACATAAGCATTCTTTCTTCCCCTGAAGTCTAATTAGTGTCCTGTTACTGGAGGTTAGTCCAACATCTACTGTTTACTCCTTCAATTGTTTTCTTCTTTTATGTAGGTGTCTTTGTAGCAATTCCTAAGACTTCTGCCTTTCAATACTTGGCCATACACCTATGACTGCCCTTCAGACATTCTCTTTTCCTCTATGTCTTCATTGCGAGCTTTGTCTACTCCAACCTCTTTTTTATCATTATCCATTCCCTCTCTCCTAGAATTCTCTCTTCTCCATTATTTAGAATTTCACTATTTCTCCACTATTTAGAATTTAAGGCCAACAAATTCTTGCCTCTACAAAACTTCCCCAAATATCCAATCCTCAATAATATCTGCTCTTCTGGCCTCCAGCAAAATTTATAATCTCTGATCCTTATCTTAGGATCAGTTTTCTCCAATGGTTTTTGTGACTCTTATCTTTACAACTAGACTGTACATGTCTTTAGGGTATGGACCAGATTTTAGGTGAGCATAGAGAGAAGCATGAAGGACCTTTTATGACCAAGCAACTTTCTGAGAGATCATGGAAAATGTGGACTTTCTAAAGTATGAAAGCAGTTTAGATAATGAAAGGCAAGATTTTTCGCAAAAATCAATAAGAAAAGAAAAGCACATTAAACACAAATTGAAAAGCATTATTTTTTGAAATCTTATTTCATGTTCCATTTAGGCTTGCTCAAAAATATTTAGGTAATGTGTAAGTGTTATTGATTTAATATATTCCTTTAATAAACATTTCAAAATTCATAGTCAAGTCATAGATGGCTGGATAGTCTCCTAATGAAGTAGATATAGTATTTTATAAAAGAGTATCTTATGAGATCTTTCTACCATGGGCAACAGAGTTTTAACTGCACCTGACAGTGGGGACTACTTATTTTAGTTAAATAATAACTGAACAGTGTTTCACACTAGATGTTATATGAAAACAAAGTTTGTTGATTAAGAATGAGTAAATTTACACTAGCATAGACTCAGAGTTTCTTAAAAAGCTAGTTTAAGCATAAATATATACCATAAATTCCAATATCATGTAGAATTGTTCTAGTATTAAGTACAATTCCTCTTAAAGACCTAATGAAATACTTGAGCAGGCTGCCTTCTACTTCTTGTGTTCAGACTCCAAGTTGTCCATTTTTCAGTGACAGTGCTTTCTGTCACAAGTGACAGAATATTTAATTCAAATAAAACCCAAAACCAAACTCACTGCCATCGAGTCAGATCCAACTCATAGCAACCACTCTTTGGGTTTCCAAGGTGGTGTCACTATGGAAGTAGATCGCTCAACCTTCTTTCTGAGGAGTGGGTGGTGGGTTTGAACCATCAGCCTTCTGGTTAGTGAAATGCCTTAGGCACTAAGGAATTTAGCTGCTTTGTGTAATTGAAAACTTCAAGGCTTAAGTATGGCTGATTCAAGGTTTATGTGCTGTCACAGAGATTGTGATTCTCTTTCTCCACTTGGCCTCACTTTCTCATGCCTTTGATATTTCAGGGAGTGGCTCTAGTTAATCTAGGGAAGCTAGATGCTCCCTGGAAATGATACTTCTGTATGTGTCCTACGTATTGTGGATGCACTTGGTGGTAGGACAAAGGTCTCCTTGACCTTTGATATGAAGAACATAATTCCAGAGAATACTTCTTAGAAAGTTCTCTATTTATGTGGAAGTAAATGACTCTGTGTTACTTCCTGTGTCTCAGAAATAACTGATATTCCTCTTTTTTTGGAAGCTCTTCCAGCATTTCTCTAATTAACTTTCTCATATTAGTTAGCTGTGAGCTATTATCAGCTGAGTCCTTATATTCATTGGTAGAAAGAACAGCTTTGCAGTGGTATTGATGGTATTTCTAGACTTGAGGGCAGGAAGAAAATGAGATCATGCACTTCTGAGCCTATTGCCAGTGAATGCCACTATAAAATTTTTTATTAGTCAGTCCTTGTTTTCTGTAATTTTTTTTCCATGTAACAATCATATGACAGTAAAGGGGGAAGGCCTGCAGTTTTCATCTATAGGTTAGGAATTCATAGAGGTTTCTTTGGTTTCCAATTTGTAGATTTCACAATTGCCAACCCCAGAGTGAGCAAACCCTGAGCCTCTTTTGCTGATGAGCAGCATCTCTTACTGGTACATAACATAATGTTTTACCAGATGCTTACACACTGGTGAATTTGTTCCTTTGATTGTTAAAAAGGCCTTGAGAGGCATCTGGGGTAGGGGTTGTAATGCATGTTTTACCAGTGAGGACACTGAAATTCAGACAGAGATACATCATTTACTCAACACTCACATTAAAGAAGTCTCTGGTTAGTACAAATGATTAATGTGCATGGCTGTTAAACATAAGATTGGAGGCTCAAGTTCACCTAGAGGCACCTCAGAAGAAAAGCCTGGTGATCTACTTCTGAAAAAAAAAAAAAATTGTTGTTGTTGTTATGTGCCGTCAAGTTGAAGCCAACTCATAGCAACCCCTTCTTGGGTTTCTGAGGTGGTATCACTACAGAAGTAGATTGTCCAAACTTCCAAGGAGTGGCTGGTGGGTTTGAACCACCAGCCTTCTGTTTAGCAATCAAGTACCTTAGGCTCTAGCCATTCAAAGCCCTATGGAGCAGAGTACCAGTCAGATGGTGGAATATGCAGACAAACTACCCAGACCTTCTTCAACAATGAAAAGAGAAATCAAAGAACACAGATACAAAAGATAATCCTGGAACCCTGAGCTTTGGAAAGAAAGAAACATAAGTGGACTAAACTCCAACTAGTAGAAGAACTCACATGAAAACTCCAAAACGGAGACATACAGAACTGCAGACTGTTAATGATCTTGATGGCACAAATATCTTGGATATTGCCAAGTGGTGTTAGGACCTAAGAATTAACCTAAAAATCAGCCCTGCTGGCCAGAAACTGTGTGGAGGACTGCACTGGTGACTGGTGAATAAAAGGGGAAGCAGCAAAGAGGGAGATGGGTTGAGCTGTGGACTTTTGCCTGTCCAGAAGGTGCAGCCATTTTGAATACTTACAAGTGGGTCAACCATTTAGATATTTAAAGTGATAGTGGTCTCTCAGATTCCATAGACCTAAGAAAGGCTCCCTTGCCAGAACTGCAAGGACATTCCAAACATTGAGGACTGGAAAGGTGCGACATTTCCCTTGTTACTCTTTTACCCCATACCCTCCTAGTGAATGGAGGTGTGACCATCCCTTACTCCCACCCAACTTCTGGGCTGGCAGGAATTCCATCCCAGTCTGCATGCTCTGACAGAGCCTGGGTACTCTATCACCCTGCCCAGATTTTTTCTTTTCTTTTGTTTGTTTTTGTCTGTTTTAAAATTATTATTATTTTATTTCTTCTTTTCTTCATCCTTCTTATTGCTATTCTTTCTTCTTCCTTTTGTAGGTCCCAGTTTTTTACTTTTTCTCTCCTCCCTTTTCCTGGTTCCCATTTTTTCCTTTTTAGTGGTTCCCTCATTCCTTGTTTTTCTTTTTGCATTTTTCCCATTTTTTTTCTTCGTTATTCTCCTACTCTACCTCTTTTCTCTTTTTCCTCCCTCAGCATATATCATGGGTTATTCCCCCCCTTTTCCTATTCATATTTCTTTCAGCATTTTAAAGCATATCTTTAAATACTTTCTGTCATTTATTGCCTTTCCTCTTTTTTTTTTTTTTTTCCTTTCCTTTTTCTCTTTCTGGTGATTGTTCCTGTTAGTTTATTCAGTGTGTGTTTTTTATCCCCTTGATTTTACTTTTTTGGTGGTTTTTGGGTCATTATTTTTGTCTAACTGAGTGGGAGATAGCAACTGTGCTCATACAACTCAATCACACCCACACTGTCTGCAGCACCACTTGCTGAGTGAGAGCCACCACTTCCTTCTGCACCAACAGGCCAAAGATACACAACCACCAATAACAGCCTGACTGATCCTTAATTACTCTTCACAATCAGTTAATAGACACTGGTGCAGCCACTCTCATTCTCTATCACACCCACTAGACAACAGGTGATGAGTACATAAGTGTTGCCAACCAATGAATAGAGAAGCACAGTACCCTACTTACTCAGATATATAGAAAAAAAAAGAAAGACAAAGAAAACAAAAATCTTGGATGAATCACTCCAGCATACAATCAGCAATTAAATATAAATACAACACTGTCATAATGTCTTGGGGAAAACAGACCATCAATCTCCACACAGAAAAGTCAGATAAATCAGGAAAAACAAGGGAGCAGAATATATACCCAGAACACATCCCTGAGGAAGAAGTGGCATTGGAACTCCATGATAAGGATTTCAAAAGAATTATATTTAGGTACCTTCAATATATTGAAAGACAGATCAAGCAAAACACTGACAAAATAAATAAAAATACAGACAAAATCCTAAAATAATTTTGGAAGAAAATACAACAACACAATGACAAAATAAATGAAAAATTAGAAATGATACAAAATCTATAGATAGAAATCCAGGAGATTAATACTAAACTTTCAGAAATAGATAACATATTGAAAGGGCAAAGGAGTAGCATTGAATCAATGGAAGACAGACTTAATGAGATTGAAGACAAATATGTGAATACTTCTTTGAAAATGGATCAATCAGAAAAAAGATGAAAACAAAATGAAGAAAGCCTAAGATTCATCCAGATACCATCAAAAGGAATAATCTCCATGTGATTGGAATTCCAGAACTGAAAGAGAAAAAGAAAACTACTGAGGAAACTGTCCAAGATGTGTTGAAAGTGAACTTCCCTGATATGATGAAAAATGAGGATATATCCATTCAGCAAGTCCAATGAACCCCAAACAGGATAGACCCCAAAAGAAAATCATTGAAACATATCATCATCAAACTCACCAAAACCAAAGACAAAGAAAGAATACTGAAAGCAGCATGGGGAAAAAAAAAAGTTACCTACAAGGGCAACCAATAAGACTAAGCTCTGATTTCTCAGCAGAAACCATGCAGGCAAGAAGGTAATGGGATGGTATACATAAAATCCTGAAAGAGAAAAGTGTCCAACCAAGAATTATATACCCCCAAAAATTGTACTTCAAATATGATAATGAAATTATGAGATTTCCAGATAAGCAGAAATTAAGGGAATTTGTTTAAAATAGACCAACCTTGTGAGAGATACTAAAGGGAATCCTTTGAACAGAGGACCAATAATTGCAAACAGCAACTGATCATTAATACACACTATGACATAATTCAGAAACCAACCAAGTTATGGAAATATTCAAAGTAAAATAAGCTTACAAGATTGTAAACAGGGAACCAGAGACATCAATTGGCAAATGAAGACAACTACAACCCAAAAAGAGGGAAAAAATACTATAGTTACAGAACTTATAAAAGGTAAGGAAGTCAAGAGAGTTGCAAGGTAGAATGGCTGTTTTAAGCTTGGGGAGAATATTGTAAATCACAAGGTAACCTCAAAGAAAAATAATAAACCCTCACATCAAAAGAAAAAAGAGGACAAGCACAAATATTTAGCAAACACTAAAACAATAGCAATGAAGGAAATGATAGCACAATTAATAAGCAAAATGAGCTCAGCACAGAAAATTATATGGAACAAAGAAAACAGGAACACTATGAAAAATACATAACAAAATGACAGCAACAAAATCATACTTGTTAATAATTACACTGAATGTCAATGGATTAAATGCACCACTTAAGAGATGGAGAGTTGCAGACTGGATAAGAAAACATAACCTATCAATATGCTGTCTACAAGAGACACATTTCAGAGACAAAGACAAAAATAAAGTAAAAATTAAATGTTGGGAAAAGATATGTGAAGCAAATGGCAACCAAAAAACAGCAGGAGTGGCAATATTAATTTCTGATAAAATTGAGTTTAAGGGGGGAAAAAAACACTTTGAGAGACAAGGAAGGACATTATATAATGATTAAAGGATCAATTGAACAAGAAGATATAACCATAATGAATATCTATGGACCCAATGAACAAGCCCCAAAATACTAAATCAGACTTTAACAGAATTTAAACAACAGATCACTGAAGTCACAGTAGGAGACTTTAATACACCACTTTCAATGAAAGATAGAACAACTGGAAAGAAACTCAACAAAAACACAGAAGAACTAAACAGTACAATCCACCAACTTGACCTTGTAGATATCTACAGACCACTTGACCCAACAACTGTACAATATATGTTCTTTTCAAGTGCACAGGGAACGTTCTCCAGGATAGACCATATGTTAGGTCATAAAGCAAGACTTAATCAATTTAAAAACATTGAAATATTGCAAAGCATCTTCTCAGATCAAAATATCATCAAATTAGAAATCAACAATAGGAAGATGAAAGAAAAAAGAGAAAACACATGGAAACTGAACAACATCCTCTGGGTAAGAGACAAAAAAAGACTGGGTAAGAGAAGAAATAAAAAAATGAAATTAAAAAATTCTTTGAATCAAATGAGAATGAAAACACAACACACTAAAATCATTGGGACATAACAAAAGCAGTGATCAGAGGCCAATTTATAACAATAAATGCACACATCAAAAAAGAAGAAAGAGCCAAAATCAACACCTGAAACCAACATCTCCAACAATTAGAAAAAGAAAAGCAAGAAAAGCCTACAGTCACCAGAAGAAAAGAAATAATAAAGATTTGAGCAGAAATCAATGAAACAGAAAATAAAAAGAAAATTAAAAAAAAAAAAAAGTCAACAAGACTAGAATTTGGTTCTTTGAAAAGATTAATAAAATTGACAAACCACTGGCAAATTTAACAAGGGAAAAGAGGCAGAGAATACAAATAACAGGAATGAGAAACAAATTGGGAGACATCACAACAGCGCCAACTGGAATAAAAAAAAAGATAATATCAGGGTACTATGAAGAACTGTACTCCAGCAAATATGAAAATATAGAAAAATGGGCAGATTTCTAGGAACACACTACTTATCTAAACTAAAAGTTGAACAGACCTATAACCAAAGAAGAACTTGAACAGGTCATAAAAAAATTACCAACAACAACAAAAAAAGTCCTGGCCCAGATGTTTTCACTGGAGAATTATATCAAACATTCAGAGAAGAACTGACACCAATCCTACTCAAACTATTCCACAACATAGTATAGGATGGGATTTTTCCAAATTCATTTTATGAAGCAAGCATAACCTTGATACCAAAACCAGGCAAAGACATCACTCAAAAGGAAAACTACAGACCAATATCCCTCAT
>NW_006921701.1:1171651-1176522 GCF_000298275.1 Orycteropus afer afer | reverse complement strand
ACTGGAACTAATTGAGAGATTTAGCATAGTGTCAGGATATAAGATCAATGCATAAAATTCAATTGGTTTCCTCTACACCAGCAAAGAGATTGCTGAAAAAGAAAGAAAGAAATCAATTCCATTTACAAAAACTAACAAAAGAATAAAATACTTGGGAATAAATCTAACCAAGGACACAAAAGACCTGTACAAAGAAAACTATAAAAGACTACTTCAAGAAACCATAAGAGACCTACATAAATGGAAGAACATACCATATTTGTGGATTAATAATGAACATTGTGAAAATGTCGATTCTACCCAAAGCAATCTATACATTCGATGCAATTCCAATCCAGATCCCATCAACATCTTTTAAGGATATGGAAAAGCCAATCACTAACTTTATATGGAAAGGACAAAGACCTCGGATAAGCAAAGCACTACTGAAGAAAAAGAAGAAAGTAGGCGGTCTTACACTCCAGGGTCTCAAAACCTGCTGTATAGCCACAGTAGTCAAAACTGCCTGGTATTGGTACAATGACAGACATATAGACCAACGGAATAGAATTGAGAACCCAGAAGTAGATCCGTCAACCTATGGTCAACTGATCTCTGAAAAAGTGCTAAAATCCATTAAATGGGAGAGAGATTGTCTATTTAACAAATGTTGCTGGCAAAACTGGATATCCATTTGCAGAAAAATGAAACAAGTCCTCGCAATCTCACATCATATACAAAAACTAACTCCAAATGCATCAAAGACTTAAATGTGAAACCTAAAGCTATAATGTTCCTTAAGGAAAAACTAGCAGCAAATTTAGGGGCTCTAATACATGGCATAATTAGACTATCAAGCATAACCCAAAATGCATGAACAGCAGAAGATAAACTAGATCAATAAGACTTTCTAAAAATTAAATTTTCATGTGCTATCAAAGACTTCTCCAAAAGAGCCAAGACACAACCTACAGATTGGGAAAAAAATATTTGGCAATGACACATCTGACAAGGGAATTTTCTCTAAAATTTATAGAAAACTCCAGCACCTCAACAACAAAAAGACAAATAATCCAATAAAAAATGGGCCAAAGACAGCAACAGACATTTTACCAAAGAGGATACTCAGGCAGCCAATAAACACATGAAGAAATTCACAATCATTAGCCATTGTTGTTGTTGTTGTTATGTACCGTCAAGTTGGACCCGACTCATAGCAACCCCTCCTTGGGTTTCTGAGGTGGTATCACTACGGAAGTAGATTGCCCCATCTTCTTTCCGAGGAGTGGCTGGTAGGTTTGAACTGCCAGCCTTCTGGTTAGCAGTCAAGTGCCTTAGCCACTATGCTACCAGAGCTCATTAGAGAGATGCAAATCAAAACAATAATATGATACCATCTTGGCCCTGCACTTATATCACAGTTCAACAAGACAGAAAATAACAAGTGCTGATGAGGATGTGGAGAGATTGGAACTCTCATACACTGCTGGTGGGACTGTCAAATGATACAACCACTGTGGAAACAGTATGGTGATGCCTTAAAAAGTTGGAATTAGAAATAGCATTTGACCTAGCCATTCCATTACTAGGTATATATTAGTTTTTGTTACCTAGTGCCACTCTTATAAGAATATTCCACAAATGTGGATGGCCTTAACTAACAGGGGTTTATTCTCTTATAGTTCTGAGGCTTTGTGTCTGAGTTCAAAGTGCCAGGCTCTAGAGACTGGATGAAAGCCCCTCACCCTTAGGCTTCAGCTGTGCCTCCTGCTCCTGGGTCACTGAAGCTAGAGGTGTTTCTTCACTCAGACACATGCTGGCTACTGAAACTGACAAGCTCAAGGTTGACAAGTAAAAAGGCACAGTCCTGATGTTACCAAATCACACAGCAGGCCATTAATTCAAGACCATTGAAAGTCCCAAGTTTGGCAGATGATGGCAGGCTGCTGAAAAACAACATAGCTACATGCAGAGTTCAAGAGTGTCATAAACTAGAGACCATTCCCCAAGACTTCTCCTTATATACAGGAAGCAGACCACATCCCTAAGGCAGATTCCACCATGGAGTTAGAAATCAACGATAGGAAGGTGAACAGAAAAAGAGCAAATACATGGAAACTGAACAACACCCTCCTTAAGAATGACTGGGTAATAGAAGAAATAAAAAATGAAATTAAAAAATTCTTTGAATCAAAAGAGAATGAAAACACAACATACCAAAATCTTTGGTACACAGCAAAAGTAGTGATTAGAGGCCAATTTATAGCAATGGGGAATACTACATTCCACTGCCCAGCCACTCAACCAGGCCGAGCCAAGTTGACATACAACCTTAAGTATCCCAATATCCTAAAGAAACGAGAACCAGGACAAGAACAAATATATGCACACCCATATTCATTGCAGCACTATTTACAATAGCAAAAAGATGGAAACAAACTAGGTGCCCATCACTAGAAGAATGGTTAACCAAACAATGGTACATACGCATAATGGATGACTACACAACCCTAAAGAATAACATAAAATCTTCAAAACACTGCTTAGAGTGGATGAACTTGGAGGACATTATGGTGAGTGAAATAAGTCAATCACAGACAAATATTATGTTTGTCTGTTATTGTAAAAAGTCAAGGAAAGGTTTCTGCAGGGAAGGAAATTTTCTTTGTTGGTTACCAGGGGTGGGAGGGGAAGGGAGAGAACACTGCTAGGTAGAGAGAGAGAAAGTATTGATTTGGGTGAAAGGAAGGGCAATGTACCAAATGTGAGTGATCAACATGGTGGCATTGAGGAAGAGGAAAACATAGAGAGGTGCATGAGAGGTAGGGAAAACAAAGATGAACTCTTTTGCACAGACTGTACTGTGTTGCCTGTCATGGCAAACACTGACCTATGGGTGGATAGATGGGTGGACAGGCCATTGCAGGGGGGGAGTGTGCCAATGACCATGTATAGGGTTGGCAGACAATGTTTTCTACAACTGTATTTGTATGTTCTGTAAGAATTCTTAAGTATATAGTAGAGCTGACAAGGGACAAGGTTGTAGTCACTTCTTGGCCACAGCCAGCTACCTGGAGGGAGTGAGTAGTTGGATCTGTGGGTTCGGGCCCATGGTCTCAGGGGACATCAAGCTCACTTGGCATGACATACTACACAAAAATGTCAATCCACATTCTACTTTGGCAAGTAGTAGCTGGAATCTTAAAAGCTTTCAAGCAACCATTTAGATGCAACAATGCATCTCTCCTCATCCAGAGCAAAGAATAATGAAGAAAACCAAAGATGCATGAAAACAATTCATCCAAGGGACTGGTACACCATAGGATCCTCAGCTTGTATGACTATGAGACCAGAAGAACTAGATGGTGCCCAGCTACCACTGTCAACCACTCAGAGGGGGATCTATGTAGGAGATCCTGGATGAAGTGGGAGAACAATGTGGAACAAAAATCAAAATCATAACAAAAAGGAACCAGTTTTGCTGGTCTGATAGAGCCAGGTGAAACCCCTGAGATTATGGCCCCTAGCTGCCTTTCAGGTCTGGAATTGAACCCACTCTTTTAGCTTCCAGCAAAACAAAAGAGAGACATATAAGCTAAACATTTACATTAGGTAGATACACTCCTTGGAGAGATCCATTGTGGGAGAATAGAAGGGCTGTGTATGCACAGAGAGACAGCTTGGGGGGTAGGAGTGCATGAGAGTGAAGGACATATGGAAGAGGTGGCTATGGGGAGGAAGTGGGAGGAGAGCTGTTACACTGTGGGGAGATTACACTCAATGTCATGAGACAAAGTGTATGTAAACTTCTATATAGAAAATGAAATTTCTCTGTAAACTTTCACTCAAACAACAATAAAATTAAACAAACAAACAAAACAAACCAGACAAACTATGGAGCACAGTTCTGCTCTGAAACACATGCGATTGCCGAGTCAGGGATGACTTCATGGGAAGTGGTCCACAGATCCCACCCAGTAGCTTGTCTATGGAAGCAACCTTGGGTACCTTGCTTCTTGAGTTGATTCTAAACTGCTGAGGGAAAGGCACTATTGAAGTTTGCTCTTTGGATCTTATGTCATTACCCCTAGATAAAAAAAAAAAAAAAAAAAAAAAAAACATTTGAGAACATTCAGAAAAAAAACAAAAAAAAATAGGGTGGGAAAGCAAGAGAAAGGGAAATAAAAGCCAGGAACCAGGACAGAGGAGCAGTCAGCCACAGGGATCAAGGTGAGGAGAGAGAACCCAGGTATGCCCAAAGCAGCAGGGTGGAGAGTGGGAGAAAGGGAATTAAAAACCAGGAACTGGGAAAGAGGAACAGTCAGCCACAGGGGTTCAGGTAAGGAGAGAGAACCCAGGCATGACCAAAGCAGCAGGTCAGGAGAACGGGAGAAAGAGGATTAAAAGCCAGGAACCCGGACAGAGGAGCAGTCGGCCAAATGGATCCAGGTGAGAAGAGAGGACTCAGGCATGCCCAAAGCGGCAGGGTGGGAGAGCGGGAGAAAGGAGATTAAAAGGCCCAGGAACCAGGACAGAGGAGCAGTCAGCCGCAGGGACCAAGGTAAGAGTGGTATAAGAGGTTTCCAACAGGGAGACAAACTTGTCTGTCGGTTTGTCCTACCGTGGTGACATATTGATGTGAGTTTTGAGTCTGAGGTACTGGTGTTTCAAACCCAGAAGGATGCACATGGTGCACAGGTATCAGCTCAGCTTACAGATGGAGACAGACTAGGAAGAAGGAAGAGGCTGTCCTCTTCTCAAAGAATTGGCCAGGGAAAACCTTATGAATAGCAAAGAAACACTGTTTGATACATTACTGCGTGACTTTATGAATAGTCCAGTTAGGTTAGAAGGCTCTCAAAATAGGACTGGGAAAGAGCTGCATCATCTGA
>NW_006921701.1:1157634-1169346 GCF_000298275.1 Orycteropus afer afer | reverse complement strand
GACTTCGTCTCACCTATTTTGGTCATGTTGTCAGAAGGGACCAGTCCCTGGAGAAGGAGGTCATGCTTGGTAGGGTGGAGTGTCGACGAAAGAGGGGGAGACCTTCAATGAGATGGATTGACATGGTGGCTGCGATGATGGGCTCAAGTATAGCAGGGATCATGGAGCTGGTGCAGGATCAGGCAGTATTTTGTTCTGCTGTGCATGGCGTCACTATGAGTCGGAAATGACTTGATGGCACCTAACAACAATATACTGGGATCTCAACTGCCAAAATAGACTTGAAACAGTAGAAAGATGCACCATGATGTTCTGCTTGTTCCAGGCAAGATACACTCAATGCTTCTCTGCTAAGTCCACTTGAAATTCAAAGAGTTTACACTGATTATCTTCCAGGTCTGTCTACAAGCCTTATGCACTCTTATTTTCTCTCTTTTGTGTTATTTTCATGCCTCTTCCTCTTATTGTTGGGGTTGGTTTGAATGAGAGAGATGTATGACAATACATTCTTTTTCCCTATGGTCATATGAGGTTCCTAGCTTGCTGACATCCAGGGAGGTAAGTAGACACATTTATTTTCACTTTTTAATATAGTGTGAAAGTATTAGAAAACACATTACTGAACATTTAGAAAATAAACTTTCTTTTTCCTCATACAGATTTGTCAAAGTTGTAGTAAGCATACACAATTCTTGTATCAGACTTTTTCCATTAATTTCATTTCATAAGGATCCTTACACTTTTCTACATGTTAAGCACTGAGTACCTACTATGTGCTAGGTGCTAAACTTACCTGTTTTAAAGGGTCTACTCAGTTACTGAAGTATGATTCACTTAATTATTTATCTATAGATGTACATTTTTTTTCACAATTTTCCACTATTATACATAGATGTGCAATGAATATACTTAGCCTTTTCTTAATTTTTCTTAGGATATATTTCAATAAGTAGAATTACTGGGTGAAAGAACATGAATATGTTTATGGCCATTAGTACTTGGTGCTAAATTGCTTTTCAGAAAAGTTGTTCAAATTTACAAAGCTATCTCTACTGTAAAGGAATATGAGTTTCACTGGATCCTCATCAGCGTAGAATTCTATTGTTTAAAAAAATGATAAGAGGCAAAAATAATATCTTTATTTTTAAACTTGTACTTTCTCGCTTAACATGGTAAAACTGAACATTTTTGAAATTGTGTTTTTAGTTTATTTTTGAATTTTCTATTGCCTTTTAAGACAATGGATCTATAAATCATGCTATTTCAGTTTAAATAGCAGCAACAGTCAAGTTTTTTGGGGTGATCAGCTCTTTCATGCTGGATTTTGGTTGCTTCCCTGTCCTCAGTGTCTTGCAGGCTAACATAGCAGTGACATTGTTACAGCTGACTATTTCCACAAAGATGTTAATGGTCCCTTTTCCCTCTGTTTTGACAAAGCAGCTGTGAAGGAACCAGAGTCCTAATGTGCAGGAAGTGCTACAGCACCAAAAAAAAAAAAAAAAAAAAACTACACTGGCAGGAAATTACCCTAATAGGGTGAAAATTAACAAACTATCCATGGCACATTCTGTTTTCCGGATACAGGCTGTACTTTCACGCCTTAGCAATTATTTTCTTAGAATCAATTTGGTAGTTCTTAACAAAAAATTTTTAAATTAGATTTGAACCTTAACAGAGTTCAAGAGAAAAGAGTAAAAGAGTAGAAAATATTTAATTTATTTTAATAAGGAAATTATTCTTATCTTCAGCATGAAATAGAAAATGTATCTCCTTTAAACTTTTTCTTGGTCTTTGCTATTTTGTGCAGAAACAAATTGTCTCTTTTTGGGTTATACATGGAGGATATACAACTGCAGAAAGAAAGGATCAAAGCTTTTTTTATTCTTCATTTGCAGGAAATTAAAAAGTGGTAGGAATTTCAAGCCACTGATTGGTAATGATAATTGGGGTCCATAAGTAGCTGTTCTGGAGTTAGAGAGGTGGAGTAGAGGATGCTGAATGTCATTTCTTCAGGCATTGAGGATAGAGTATGTGTGTATCCATCCTGATTCTGTGTTAACAGTGCAAAGAGCCTAGTCCCTTAAGACTTCTCTCCTCAAATTTCATTTAGTTTCTTACACATCTACCCTTATGACTTAATTATAAGGGGCCAATCACTTGACTCTATTTCATCTACCTCCTATTTCCTTGGGTTTAAAAGTCTTGGATTGAATAAGATAAAAGTGAGATCTGAAATAGTGCTCTTCTCTTGGATGGAGAAGAATCTCTGGTGGTGCCATGGTTGAAAGCATTAGGCTACTAACTAAAGGTTGGAAGTTTGAACCTACCAGCCACTCTGTGGGAGAAAGATGTGGCATTCTGCTTCTGTAAAGATTTAGCCTTGGAAACCCTATGGGGCAATTCAACTCTGTCCTATAGGGTCACTATGAGTTGGTATAGACTTGATGGCATTGGCTTTTTGGTTATTGTATGAGGATAAACTAACCAAATCAACAAAGCATTGCCAAGGAGTTGATTAAGACTCATAACAACCCCATGTGGTACAGAGTAGAACTTCTCCATTGGGTTTTCTTGGCTATAATCCTTACAGAAGCAGATTTCCAAGTCTTTCTTCTGTGGTTTAGCTGGGTGGGTTCAAATCAACAGCCTTCAAGTTAGTAGTTGAACACAAACTGTTTGTATCACCTAAGGATCTGTGTGTGGAAAATATTCAATATTTGTTTATTTCATATAGTCTATGCCCATTTTTTTTTTTTACAATAAAAACATGCTGCAAAAGACCTCTTTAAATTGTTAAAGAGCAAAGATGTCACTTTGAAGACTAAGGTGTACCTGAGCAAAACTATGGTATTTTCAATAGCCTCATATGCTTGTGAAACCTGGACTATGAATAAGAAGATCAAAGAAGAATGGATACATTTGAATTGTGGCATTGGTGAAAAATAATGAAAATACTATCGATTGGCAGAACAATGAACAAATCTGTCTTGGAAGAAGTGCCACCAAAATGCTTTTTAGAAGTGAGAATTCCAGGCTTGATCCCATATACTTTGGTCATGTTGTCAGAAGGTACCGGTGCCTGGAGAAAGATATGTTTGGTAAAGTAGAGGGTCTGTGAAAAAGAGGAAGACCCTCCATGAGATAGAGTGAAAAGTATGGCTGCAACAATGAACTCAAGCATAGCAAGGATTGTGAGGATAGCACATGACTGGGCAATATTTTATTCTGTTGTACCTATTACAGTCACTGACTTAATGGTACCTAACAACATGAACATTTTTTGGCACTTAATAACTGAAGAATTACAAAAAAAAGGACACATCTTTCCTTTAGGTCCAAAAAGTAAGTCCTGTTTGTTTGGCTAAAGGTATAGTTATCTAATGAAGAATAGCATAGCTGATACTAAATGCTGACCTCTTTAAGGCAACGTCATGCCTTGCTCATCTCTATGACTCTGTTCTTGGTGCAAAGAAGGTGTTTGCATTTGTTTATTGAACAGGAGTAAATACTATGGAGAGCAGCTTCCTTTTCATTCCCTGAGGTTTTCCTCTGAAAATAGGTAGAATGCCATTAGTGTTTTCAATAGATACAAGTTTTAAATAAATTCATAGAAATTCTGTCCATTTATAACAGCACAATTGTCAGAGTCTGAAGAGATCTGAGAGCTCAACTCTAAACTAACCCTCTATGTTGACCAGAACTGAACTATGAAAGAGGCTTAAAATTCAGAAGCAATGGGTAAAAAAACAACATGAGATTTAGTAGGAATTCAATCAACATTCTGTAAACTTTTATGAGCATATTATGTGTGAAAAGCTAATTGATAATGAGATCTCAAAAAATGCTTAAGACCCGATTCTCAATCTCAGTTTCTTAATAAGAAGTAATAGGGGTAGATGTAAATTCTGACTTCAGTATTAAAAAAGAAAAATATCAATTATACTTCCTCATTAATTTATTCATGTACTAAATTATATTTATTATTTATTCATAGACAAATGTCATTTGAGCATTTTTAACATACCAGACTCAGTAGATGGTGGAGACTATCTGCCAAAGTAGGAAAGATCCAGGGACTTTATTTAACCAGCCTGGCTTGAATGCTTTCAGGGGTGGGATTCTCTTTGCCACGCACTTTTAAACAGTTCCTCTAAAAATTATTTTTTAAACATCAGCTTTCATGAACTGGTCTTAGTTTTACTAAAAGCTATAGAAAAATTATAATTTCTTTCCCACATTATAATCCTGCATATAATTGTCTGAACCTTTGTTTATCTTGTAAGACTTACTTTGAACATCACCTCCTCTTTGAAACTTTCCTAACTCCCCAGAAATTGTTTCTTTTCCTGTATACAGATGTTGAATTCTAAAACTTGCTGTGCACTAAACATCTTAGGGAATAATTAAAACTATAGAGTCTGGATTCATACTCCAGAATATTTAAAAGCTCCATAAAGCTCCTAAGACAGTTGGTTAACAAAGTAACATTTGTTAGATATTTATAGAAGTGATAAACTTGTGGGAAGACAAAATGACATCCTGGTGACACACTCCACCCCATCTCTCTACAATAGAGAACTGGAGAAACCAAGTGAAACAGATAGAGAGGATGATCCTGGGATTCTGAGCATGAAATGAGAGGATAAGGAATTAGATTGAGTGCTACTTGGAAAGGGAGATGGAATGAGGACAGTAAAGGGAGACCTTCAAACAGAAAACAAACAATGGAAGACAACTACCTAAGTTTAAGACACATGATAACATCACCCAGAAACTAACTCAGAAAAAGAATTACCAAAAAATTAAAACAAACATACAAGACTGAAAATAGATAACCAGAGACATCAATCTGTAAACAACAACAACTACAAAGCAAAAAGAAGGAATAAATGATATAATTTCAGAACTTCAAAAAGGAGAAGAGTCAAGATGATGTCAATATAGACAGATAGTTTTAAACTTAGGAAGATAAAAATTAATTACTGGGTGACCACAAAGAAAATTAATGAGCTTTCTAACCAAAATAAGAAAGAAGAAACTCATAAGGACTTAATAAGCACAAAATCAACAACAGCAAAGAGAATGAAAAGAAAATCTGATAATGAAATGAAAACTCAGCACAGAAAAATATTTGCAACAAAGAAACCTTCAGTACACACACACAAACCACAAAAGAATGACAGCAGTAAAACCATACATACTATTAATTACACTGAATGTGAGTAGATTAATTGCACCAGTCAAGAGAAAGAGAGTGGCAGAATGAATAAGAAAACAGTACCCAACAATATGCTGCCTACAAGGGAATCACCTTAGACATAATGTTAAAAATAAATTTAAAATAAAAAAATGGAAAAAAAAAATATATGTATCAAGCTTATTGTTGTTGTTGTTAGGTGCTGTTGAGTTATCTCTTACTCATAGTGACCCTATATGTACAACAGAATGAAACACTGCCTGGTCTAGTGCCAGCCACACAATCCTTGCTATACCTGAGCCCATCATTGCTAATCAAGCTAATGACATTAAAAAAGAGCAGGAGTGGCAATATTAACTCCTTATAAAATAGACTTCAAAGCAAAATCTGGCATGAGGATCAAGGAAGGATATTGTATAATGATGAAAAGATCAATTCAGCAAAGGGCATAACTATAACAAATATCTATGCACCCAATGAAAGACCCTCAGAATACAGAAAGGAAGCATTGACAGAACTGAAAAAAGATAGACAATTACACAATAGTAGAGGGAGATTTTAACACACTGCTTTCAAAGAAGGATAGAACATTTAGGAAGAAACTCAGCAAAGATACAGATCTCAACAACACAGTCAACCAACTTGACCTCACAGACATATACAGAACACTCTACTCAACACATATGCAATGCACGTTCTATTCCAATACACATTCTATTCTAATACACATTCTATTCCATGAGTAGACTATATGTCAGATCACAAAGCAAGCTTTAATAAATTTTAAAACATCAAAGTACTGAAAAGTATCATCTTTGACCACTATGTGATAATATTAGAAATCAGTAACAGGAAGATTAGAGAAAAAAATCAAATATATGGATACGGAATAACAACTTGCTCAAAAACTACTGAGTAACAGAAGAAATAAAATGTGAGATTAAAAAAATTTCCTAGAAGCAAATGAGAATGAAGTCATAACATACCAAAACCTTTGGCACACAGTGAAAGCAATACTGAGGTCAATTTATAGTAACAAATGCACACATCAAAAAAAGAAGAACTGTAATCAATACTTTAAGCCAACAACTCCAACAATTAGAAAAAGAGCAATAAAAAGCCTACAGTCACCAGAAGGAGTTTTGGTAGTGTAGTGCCTAAGGCACTTGGCTGCTAACCAGAAGGCTGGCAGTTCAAACCCACCAGCCACTCTTCGGAAGGAAGATGGGGCAATCTACTTCCCTAGTGATACTGCCTCGGAAACCCAAGGAGGGGTCGCTATGAGTCGAGTCCGACTCGACGGCACATAACAACAACAACAACAACAACACAGTCACCAGAAGAAAGGAAATAATAAAGATTTGAATAGAAATAAATGAAACAGAAAAGAGAAAAATAATAGAAAGAACAAGACTAGAAGTTGGTTCTCCAAAAGTATTAAAGAACTGGCAAATTACTGGGAAATTTAACCAAGGAAAAGAAAGAGAAAATGCAAATAAAATGAATAAAAATTGAAATGAGTGAATCACAGCAGAAGAACAGAAATAAAAAGGAAAATAACAAAATACTATGAAGATATTTATTCCAACAAATTAAAAAACTTAGAAGAAATGGACAAAATACATAACATACCTAAACTAACCCAGACTGAGTCTACATAAAACAAAAGAAGGAATTGAACAGGTCATTAAGAAGGAAAAAAAACAAAAACAAAAACAAAAACAAAAAACCTCCCAACCAAAAAATTGCCGTGGCCCAGACAGATTCACTGGGAAATTCTACCAAACATGCAGAGAAAAGCTGGCATCAATTCTACTCAAATTATTCCAAGCATAGGAAAGGATGGAATACTAAATTCATTTTATGAAGCAAGTATAATCCTGATTCCAAAGCCAGGCAAACACACCACTGAAAAATAAAATTACAGGTCACTATCTCTTACAGACACAAAAGTTTTTTTAAAAAAATCCTTGGCAATAGAATCCAACACTATACATAAAAAAACTAATACATTATTACCAAGTGGGATTCATACCAGGTATGCAAGGATGGCTCAACATTAGAAAAACAATCAATGTAGTTCACTACATAAATAAAGCAAAGGAAAAGAACCACATAATTATATCAATCAATGCAGAAAAGGCATTTGATAAATCCAATACCCATTCCTGACAAAAACTCTCAGCAAAATAGTAATGAGAGGGAAATTCCTCAACATCATTAACAGTATATATACCATAAATGTCCAGTAATATGTCAGTGTTTCACTGCTATTCACTCAGTGGTCATTTTTTTCAGTAGTAGATCACCCCATCCTTCTTTCCAATCTGTCTTAGTCTGGAAACTCCACCAAAACCTGTCCACTGTCGGTGACTGTACTGGTATTTGAAGTACCAGACTCAATCACAGTAATATGCAAACCACCACAGTATGACAAATTGACAGATGAGTGGTGAAATAAAATGATGAAATAAAAGAGTGGTACAGAAGGTTTCAAAGGGAAGCTTGAGAAGACAAACCAAAGTATTACAATGAAATGTGCAAAGACCTAGAATTAGATATTCAAAAAGAAAGAACACTCTCAACACTTCTCAAGCTGAAAGAATTAAAGAAAATTTTCAAGCCTCGTATTGCAATACTGAAGAATTCTGTCAGCAAATATTGAATGATGCAGGAAGCATCAAAACAAAATGGAAGGAATACACAGTCACTGTTCCAAAAAGAATTGGATATTCAAACATTTCAGGAAGCAGTATATGATTAAGAACCAGTGGTACTGAAGGAAGAAGTCCAAGTTGCACTGGAGGAGCTGGCAAAAGACACAAGATTCCAAGAATTTACAGAATACCTATTGAGATCGTTCAAAACAAAGGATGTAATGCTGGGGGCAACTAGTTTATGCCAAGAAATTTGGAAGATAGCTACCTGGCCAACCTACTGGAAGAGATCTATATTTGTGCCCATTCCAAAGAAAGATGAGCCAACAGAATGTGGAAATTATTGAACAATATCATTAATACTACACACAAGTAAAATTTTGCTGAAGGTAGTAAACACATTTGCAGCAGTTTATTGACAGAGAACTTCCAGAAAATCAAACTGGATTCAGAAGAGGACATAGAATGAGCTGATGTCAGATGGATCTTGGCTGAAAGCAAAGAATACCAGAAAGATATTTACCTGTGTTTTATCAGCTATACGAAGACATTTGACTATGTGGGTCATAACAAATTAGGTGACATTGAGAAGAATGGGAATTCCAAAACACTTAATTGTGCTTATGAAGAATCCATACATAGACTAAGAAGCCATTATTTGAACAGAACCAGGGGATACTGCATGGTTTAAAATCAGAAAGGGTATGTGTCAGGGTTGTATCTTTCACCATACTTATTCAATCTGCATGCTGAGCAAATAATCCTAGAAGCTAGACTATATGAAGAAGAATGTGATATCAGGATTGGAGGAAGACTCATTAACAACTTGTGATAAGTAAATGACACAACCTTGCTTGATGAAAGTGAAGATGACTTGAAGCACTTAGCAATGAAGATCAAAGACTACAGTCATCAGTATGGATTAGACCTCAACATAAAGGAAACAAACATCCTCACACCTGGATCAGTAAGCAACATCCTGATAAATGGAGAATATATTGAAGTTGTCAAAGATTTCCTTTTACTTGGATCCACAATCATGGAAGCAGCAGTCAAGAAATTAGATAATGTATAGCACTGAGTAAATCTGCTTCAAAAGACCTCTTTAAAGTATTAAAGAGCAAGGACATCACATTGAAGACAAAGATATACCTAACTCAAGGCATGATATTTTTAGTTGCTTTATATGCATGTGAAAGTTGGACAATACTAAGACCAAAGCAGAATTTGTGCCAGTGTTGGTGAAGAGTATTGAAAATACCATGGATTGCCAGAAAAATGAAAAAAAAAATCTGTCCTGGAAGAAATGCAGCTGGAATGTTCCTTAGAAGTGAGAATGGTCAAGCTTCATCTCCCTTACTTTGGTCATGCTGTGAGAAGGGACCAGTTCTTGGAGAAGAGGAAGACCCTCATTGAGGTGGATTGACACAGTGGCTGTTATGATGGGCTCAAGCATAGCAAGAATTGGGAGGATGGTGCAGAACCAGATAATGATTTGTTCTGTTGCACACAGGGTCTCCATGAGTGAGAGTCAACTCGACAATACCTAACAACAAAAACAATGAAATCAATGGCCAATGTTATTTTCAATGGAGAGAAACAGAAAGCATTCCCTTTGTGAGCAGGAACTAGACAAAGATGCACTCTATCACCACTCCTATTCAACAGTGCATTGTAAGTCCTAACCAGGGCAATAAAGCAAGAAATGGAAATAAAAGACATACAAATTGGTAAGAAAGAAGTAAAACTATGCTTATTTGCAGATATGATCCTGTTGTTGTTGTTGTTATGTGCCGTAGAGTCGGACCTGACTCATAGCGACACCTCCTTGGGTTTCCGAGGCAGTATCACTACAGAAGTAGATTGTCCCATCTTTCTTCCGAGGAGTGGCTGGTGGGTTTGAACTGCCAACCGTCTAGTTAGCAGTCAAATGCCTCAGGCACTACACCACCAGAGTTCCTTCATTAGCCATTAGAAAAATGCAAATCAAAACAACAATAGGATATCATCTTATCCCAGCAATAATAGCAAAGTTCAACAAGACAGAAAATAAATGCTGATGAGAGTGTGGGAAGATTGGAAATCTTATACACTGCTGGTGGGACTAGAAAATGGTGCAACCTTTGTGGAAAATGGTATGATGATTTCTTAAAACTTTGGAAATATAAATACCATTTTGTCCAGAAACACTAACCTTAGACATATATTCTAAAGATTTGAGACCCAGAACATAAATACATATATGCACATCCATATTCTTCACAGCACTGTTCACAATAGCAAAAAGATGGAAGCAACTTAAGTGCCCATCAGTATGTGGATGGATAAACAAACTATGGTGCATATACATAATGAAATACTATGCAACATTAACGAATAATGAAGCCACAAAACACCTCATAATGTGGATGAACTTGAAAGACATGCTGAATTAAATTACTCAGTCACAAGAAGACAAATATGTATGTGTCCACTATTACAAAATCAGTGAAAGATTTACACACAGAAAGGAACATTCTTTGATGGTTACCAGGGATGGGAATGGAAGGGTGAGAAAATTAACTAGGTAAGAGACACATATAAATTTGGGTGAAGGGAAAGGCACTATACAAAAAGTAGGTGACTAGCATTATATCACTAAAGAAAATGAAGATATGGAGAGGTGCATAAGAGTTACAAACAAAGGTAATCTGTATTAAATACACAATTCTGCATTATCAGTAATAATAAACATTAATATATGAGTGGATACATAGGTAGAGAGGTAAGATGATCAAATATGGGTAGGTAAATGGGACAATATTCACAACCATATGTAGGTTTGGCCAACAATATTTTTACATACTTATTTTCATGTGCTGTAAAAATGTCCATATATACAGTAGAGTTAATAGGGGGCAAAGTTACAAAAACTTCTTAGTCATAACCAAACACCTTGAGGGAATGAATCACTGGGATTTTGGGCTTAGGACTATAGTTGCAGAGAATGTCAAGTTCAACTGGCATAACATAGTCTACAAAGATGATATTCTACATCCTACTTTGGTGAGTAGTGACTGAGATCTTAAAAGTTTGTGAAAGGGCCACAACTTAGGTGCAACTATTGGTCTCTCCTCATCTGGAGCAAAGAAAAGGAAGAAAATTAGATTTGCATGGAAATAATGACTCCAAGGGATTAGTGGATCACCTCAGCCTCCATGACCGGACTGGGAGAACAGAAGAACTAGATGGTATGTGGTTACCCCTGCTGACTGCTCTGAAAAGGATCGCAGTAGAAGGAAGGTCCTGTATAGAATGGGAGAAAACATGGAACAAAACTAAAAAAAAATACCAGTTTACTGGTCTGATAAAGGCTGGTGGAACATCTGAAACTAAGGCCTTTAGTCAACCTTCAGCCCTGGGACTGAACTCACCCTGTTGACTCGACTTTCAGCCAAACAATAGACAGTCTAATGAGGGGGAAAATAACACTAGGGGGATATTCCTTAGAACGATCAACCATAAGAGATAGAAAAAGGCCCAGGGATAAAGTTCAGAAGGTAGGAATAGATAAGAAAGAAGGCCAAATGGAAATGGTGACAACAGGAAAGAAGTGGAACAAGTACTGTTACATTGTGGGGATTGTAATCAATGTCATGAAGCAAAATGTATGTGAACTGTTGAATGGAAAACCAATTTTCTCTCTATACTTTCACCCAAATCATAATAAAAGTTTTTTTTTTTTTTTTTTTTAAAGGGAAGTGATAACCTTGCATTTATGGTACATCTATGATTTACTTCAGCTAAGTGTTTCGTATGGTAGAATTTTGCAAGACCAACGACTTGTTCATTGCAAACACCTTTTTTCAACAACACAAA
>NW_006921701.1:1142335-1155441 GCF_000298275.1 Orycteropus afer afer | reverse complement strand
GGATCGGGCAGTGTTTTGTTCTGCTGTGCATGGGGTCGCTATGAGTCGGAAACGACTCGACGGCACTTAACAACAACAACAACAACAAGTGTTTCCTTGTTTAGTTCTCATACCTATGCATTTTTATTGTTGTATAAATATCTCCATTATCAATTATTGAATTGTAATTTAATTATCTTATTTATCTGTATTGCCCACCATACTGAAAAATTTTAATTCATTTTTTTTTAATTTTGTTCATTTTGTTGTTGTTGTTAATTCATGTTTAATATTACTAAATCTTTACCACAGTGCATAGTATATAATAGGATCTCCATAAGTGATTTTCCAATAAATGAGTGAAAAAAAAAAAAAAGAAAATTGAGATAAAATTGCTAGAGTGTCAGGGAAAAGCCTAGCATTAATATCCTTTTCTAGGGTAGGAAAACGAAATCAAGCTTTTCAGAAAAGTGCTAGGCTGTATCTTCTATTACTGCAAATAGGTCAGAGGCCTAAAGGGGATAGGGTATTACCCTGGGAGTTGGGAAACGTGGCCAATAGTTTGGCCACCAAATAACTCCTGAGACCCGAGATTCTTCATCTATAAAGAGAGAGGATTGGCCTAAAAAACCTGTTAGCTTCCCTCCAAAACCCCCGAAAAACAAACTCACTGCTAAAAACCAAACTCACTAGTTGATTCTGACACATAGCGACACCCATTGGATTTCCAAGGCTGTAAATCTTTACGGAAACAGACAGCCCCATCTTTCTTCCATGGAGCAGCTGGAAGGTTCAAACTACCGACCTTTTGGTTGGAAGCCAAATGTCTTAACCACCACACCACCAGAGCTCCTTAGCTTCCCTCCAGAACCACATTTTATTAAAGGACTGATATAAGCCTCTGGACATGGCTAAAGAAGAGGAAGATTTGTCCAGTGAAAAAGAGTGCAAGACAGAGATACCTAGATATTGACTCCTGGCAGGATAGGAGTAAGGTATTGTTCAGTGTGTGATCTCATATTGTAGCTGGAGAAGAGCTGTGGGATATTTTTAGGAGAGTATTTAAAACTGTTCTCTTCCCTCTTTTCCAAGTAGAGGAACTGGGAGAGAGTAGGTGGGTTGGTCAACTAAACCAGGTCCTTTTGAGGTGTTTAGATCTTCTTTATCATCTACTTGCCATCACATTAACAGATTTCACTGAAGGGACGGTGAGACCCTTCATTTCAGGGATTTCAGGGTTTGAAATTATTATCCCCTAATGGTTCTGCTAATCTCCCAGAGCTCTGAAATACATGGAGCAGCTGTTTAACATTCAAGCTGTGGAGAGTCAGAGGGAGATCCCAACAGAAAAGGGAATTAACTGTTTGGTGTATTTTAATAAGTGAGTGAGCAAAGATCATGTGAATCGATTATCAGTCTAGCTAACTGTGTTGCAAGGCTTGTGTGGAAAAATTAAATGCAAAAAGACTACACGTGACCAAAGAGGAACGCATCTTGCAGTGCATATAAGGATTCTCCAGTGTGATTTATGTAATGCATTGGAGACTTTACTCCCCATGTACTTACTCATGAAGACCATGCATTGGATATGAAGGTAGAAATCACTGGAAAAATTTGATCAGAGAGCCTATTCCTCTAGTGAATACATTTAGGACCATCCCAGTATCTGCCTGTTAGTCTAAAGTTTCCTGGCAGAGCCTCAAGCTCCAGGAACACTTGAAATTGAGACTATGTTTATACTGACACTGGGTGGGGCACCTGCACTTAAGAGTGGTCCTATTCATTCCACTGTACTTTATTAGGAAGGAGTGAGTAAGATATACACCAGAAAGCTGCATTGACCTAGTTTTACCTCAAAAAAACCAAAACAAACTCACTGCTGTTGAGTTAATTCAATTCATAGTGACACCTCCTTGGGTTTCTGAGGTGATATCTCTACGGAAGTAGATTGCCTGATCTTCCTTCCGAGGAGTAACTGGTGCGTTTGAACCACCAGCCTTCTGGTTAGCAGTCAAATTCCTTAGGCATTACGCCACCAGAACTCCCCTCAAGGATCTAGTTTTACCTCATTGTTTGATAAGGAGGACTTAAATCCAGCTCTAATTCTAATTCTTTGCCACGGTATTTCCTCCTCTATCTTCCCTATACTTACCCTTTTCTTTCTAAAGGGAGGCACAGCTGCTTATATAGTCTTGACTGATGAATATCGTTCCTCACTCTAAGAAGGATGCTTGTGGAAAGAGACGCATAGAACTGTGAAAAAGGAAGGGACCAAAGAAGAGACCTGGCCTGTCATGTTTCCTGAGCCAACATCTTCATCCATTCCCTTCTTTACCTTGGGGACACTTCCATGATAACAAGTATGTGCTATTATGTCTCTTTCTTACTGCCATTCTTTAAGCACAGTGCCAGGTACAAAGTAAGTGCTTACTTATTGCTGTTGAATGACTGCATGAACAACTTCTCATGAACTATGAAATGATAAACATATACTCTTTTATACTCAACTGTTAAATCTTTCCTGGTATTATAAATTTCTGAGCAATGTTGTCAAGTCCTGGCTTTTGACTGAATGCCAAGTTGAAATTTAAAAGTCTAACGTGTTAGTGGTTTATTTCATTATTCTTGAGCTAAGTAAGACCAGAAGCTTCTGGGGCCCGAGGAAGAGAAGCTGATCTTAATAAATCAAGAGAACTGAAATGACAATGACATGTCACATTCTTTTTTTTTTTTTTTTTTTTTAATTGTGATTTGGGTGAAGATTTACAGAGCAAATTCACTTTCCATACAGCAGTTCACATACACTTTGTCTCATGACATTGACCACAGTTTACCACAATGCAACAGCTCCCCTCCCACCTCCTCCCCACAGTTACCTCTTCTCAGTGTCCATCCCTCCATAGATTCCTGCCCCCTGAGCTGTCTCCCTGTGCATAAGTAGCCCTTCTTTCTCCCATGATTGTTCTCTCTAAGTAGTGTATCTACTTGAGGTAAATGTTCAGCTCATACGCCTATCTTTTGTTTGACTGGAAAGTATAGGTGTGGGTTCAATTCCAGACCTGAAGGGCAGCTAGGGGCCATAGTCTCAGTGGTTCCACCAGGCTCTATCAGACCAGCAAACCTGCCCCCCTTTTTTTTTCCTCCAAATGATTTTGAGTTTTGTTCCACATTGTTCTCCCTCTCTATCAAGGATCTCCTACATAGATCCCCTTCCAAGTGGATGACAGTGGTAGCTGGGCACCATCTAGTTCTTCTGGTCTCATAGTCACATATGCTGCAGATCAGATGGTGTACCAGTCGCTAGGACTAATTGTTTCCATGAACTTTGTTTTTCTTCATTCTTCTTTGCTCTGGATGAGGAGAGACCCATCGTTGCATCTAGATGGCAGCTTGCTAGCTTTTAAGATCCCAGTCACTACTTGCCAAAGTAGGAGGTGGAACAATGTTTTATATAGTATGTTATGCCAATTGAGCTTGATATCCCCTGCGACTATGGTCCCAAGCCCACAGGTTCAACTACTTAGTCCCTCTGAGTAGCTGTTTGTGACCAAGCAGTGACTACAACCTTGCCCCTTGTCAGCTCTACTGTACACCTGGGAATTCTGATCATTCACATAAACTTATAGGACCATTGTCTGCCAACCCTATATATGTTCTTGGATACACTCTCCATTTCATAGACATACCTAATCATTCAGTCTGTCCACCCATCTATTCCCCCATATACCCATGTTTGCCTTCATTGACAATGCAGTACTATATGTGGAAAAGGGTTCATATTTGTTGTCTGTATCTCTCATGTACCTCTCTACTTCTTTCTCATCCTGAATGCTGTCATATTGGTCACACCCATTTGGTACATTGACCTTCTCTTCACCCAAATCAATGCTTATCTCTATCTATCTAACAGCGTTCCCTTCCCTCCTCTCCCACCCCTGGTAACCAACAAAGAAAATTTCCTTCTATAGATAAACCTTTCCTTAACTTTTACAATAATGGACTAATACAATATTTGTACTTTTGTGATTGACTTATGTCACTCAGCATAATGTCTTCCAAGTTCATCCATGTTATGCAGTGTTTTTCAGATTCTACATTATTCTTTAGTGTTGCATAGTATTCCATTGTGTGTATGTACCATAGTTTGGTTATCCTTTCCTCAGTTGATGGACACCTAGGTTGTTTCCACCTTTTGGCCATTGTAAATAGTGCTGCTATGAACATGGGTGTGCATAGACATGTCATATTCTTTATAGCTTTAAGAAGTAACTACAAGTAGCTAAAAGCAGCACATTCACAGTAAGGTTATGAAAGCTCAATTAAAAGTTGAAAAAAAATATTGGAGAATCAATGGAGAAATGAATTGTTACAGTTTTACTGATTGGGAAATAGTGGGGTTCTGTGCATGGCTGCCTCTGTGCAAACCTGGGCAGTGGAAAGGATTAGGATTTGATGATCTCTGCTCTCTTGTTGGCCTCTTCTGCTGCTTCAAGTGCCCCTTAATCCAGGTGTCCCAGGTCAGCACATTAAGGCCTGGAAGACTGGGGCCTCTCATTTCTAAGATCTTTCCCTTCCTGCATGTTAGGACTCCCCATGTCTGTGTTTGCCTTCCTAGAGCCTGCTTAGGTGACCAACTTGCTTGTTTTTGATGAATTAAGTTTTAGAAAAACTTGAAGTTTTGGCATTTTACTTGCTAGACTTATTTGCATTTTTACTGGATATGTATGAATTCTTGGTTTAGTTCAAAGAAATAAATTGGTCATGCTTGCATTTCCAACCATGCAGACAGTCAAAGTAGATAGTTCCTCAAGTTTATCTTCCAATGTCAGCCTTCAAATCATGTGACTGCCTCCTACGTGAGCAAAGTACATTACTCTTTCTTCATCTTCTCCCTCTTGTGCTCCTTATTCTTTATCTTTTCTCCTCTTATGCCTCCCTTTTCTCTTACTATTCCTCTTTTTCTTCAAATTCTTCCTTTTAAATGATCTGAGTAGACACTAAAGCCTAGTGGTGTAAAAGATCTGGCAATCTACTTTCAGAAGGCTATAGCCATTGAAAACCTGGAGTGCTACTCTGAAACATGTGGGGTTGCTATGAGTCAAAATTGACTCATGGCATTGGATTTGGTGCTAATCACATCCCTGAGTCAGTAGTTTGCACTCAGCATTGCTTTGTGGTTAAAGGAAGGGTTTCACGATGTCCTTGGCCTTAGAGCCATACCAGAAAATGGAAGTAGTTGTGGGTGAGCTGGCAGAATTTGTATTTAATCCCTCTAAATCACCATGATCCTTGTACCTTGGTAAATTGAGAATGTCCCTAGAGTTCTATGCTTCCTACCATAGACTATTATCATGTGGAGAATTTGTTTCACTGTGTCTCTCCTTTGTGGAAGACAGTACTGGAAAAATAGGGTTAAATGCAACAATAGACATAAAGTTAACATAAAGGAAGATCTCTTGGTAGTTAAGCTTTGAAAAAAAATGATTGTGAATAGTAGTTATTGCATCACCATCTCTGTGTTGTTGTCATTGTTGTTAGGTACTGTTGACTTGGCTCTGACTTACAGTGACATATGTACAACAAAACAATTTCCTTTAAATATTGAAAAAAATATAACTCATATGTTATATTCATCTATTTTGTGGATTATTTGTTGTATAATCACCACAGGTGTGTGCTTTGTTGTCAATATAAAAGTTGTGGACAAAAGAACTTTTGGTTGTCACTCCTTGGAATGCTATGAGACATAGCAACTCTTAGGTGTGTATTTTGGATATGTGCTCAAGGAGGACTTCATAAGACTCTCTCCTCAGTGAAAGGCATGGGAACTTTAAAAGATTAAACCAAAAACCAAACTCAAGGTCAGTGAGTCATTTCCAACTCATAGAGACCCCCTTTGCATTTCCAAGGTGGTAATTCTTTATGGAAGTACATTGCCCCATCTTCCTTCCACAGAGCAGCTGGTAGGTTTGAACTGCCAATCTTTTGGTTAGCAGGCAAATGCCTTAGACACAGACTTGTGGAATAAAATATCTCATACATCCCTCCTGAATTTAGAGATTATCTAAAGAATATATTTGATGCACTGAACACCAGTGACCAAAAACCAGAGGAATTGTGGGATGACATCCAGAACATCACCCATGAAGAAAGCAAAAGGTCATTTAAAAGGCAAGAAAGGAAGAAAAAGCCAAAATGGATGTCAGAGAAGAGTCTGACACTTGTCCTTGAATGGAGCTCTGGAAGCATAGTGGATAAGACACTTGACTGCTAACCAGAGGGCTGGCGGTTCAAACCCACCAGCCACTCCTCGGAAGGAAGGTTGGGCAATCCTACTTCTGTAGTGATACTGCCTCGGAAACCCAAGGAGGGGTCGCTATGAATCAGGTTTGACTCGATGGCACATAACAACAACAAAGCAAATGGAAGAAATGACAAGATAAAAAAGCTGAATAGAAGATTTCAAATAGCAGGTTGAGAAGACAAAGTCAATCATTATAATGAAATATGCAAAAACCTGGAGTTAGAAAACCAGAAAGGAAGAACATTCTCAGCATTTCTCAAACTGAAAGAACTAAAGAAAAATTCAAGCCTCAAGTTGCAATATTGAAAGATTCTAGGGGCAATATATTGAATGATGCAGGAAACATCAAAAGATGGAAGGAATATAGAGTCACTGTACCAAAAAGAATTGGCTGATGTTCAGTCATTTCCAGATGTGGCATATGATCAAGAGTCAACAGTACTGAAGAAAGAAATCGAAGCTGCACTAAAGCAATTGGCAAAAAACAAGGCTCCAGGAATTGACAGAATACCCATTAAAATGTTCAACAAACGAAATCCTTGCTGGAGGTACTCACTTGAGTATGCAAAGAGATTTGGAAGACAGCTATATGGTCAACTGACTGGAAGAGATCTATATTTGTACTAATTTCAAAGAAAGGTGATCTCACAGAATGTGGAGATTATCAAATAATATAATAATGTCACGTGAAAGTAAAATCTTCCTGAAGATAATTAAAAAATGGTTGCAGCAGTATATTGACAGAGAACTTCCAAAAATGCAAGCTGGATTCAGAAGAGGATGTGAAATGAGGAATATGACAGCTGATGTCAGATGGATCTTAGCTGAAAGAAATTATACCAGAAAGATGTTTACTTGTGTTTTATTGAGTATGCAAAAGCATTCAATTGTGTGGATAGTAACAAGCTATGGATAACATAGAGAAATGGGAACTCCAGAACACTTAATTGTGCTCATGAGGAATCTGTACATAGACCAGCACACTGTCTTTCAAAAATAACAAGGAGAAACTTCATGGTTTGAAATTAGAAAGAGAGTGTGTCAGGGTTGTATCCTTTCAATATACTTATTCAGTCTGTACACTGAGTATATAATCTGAGAAACTAGATTATATGAAGAATATAGTGACATCAGGATTGGTGGAAGACTCATTAACAACCTGTGATACACAGATGATACAACTTTGCTTGCTGAAAGTGAGGATGACTTGAAGCACTTACTGATGAACATTGAAGAACACATCTGCAGTATGGATTACACATCAGTATAAAGAAAACAAAGATCTTCACAGCTGGACCAAGAAGCAGCATCATGATAAATGGAGAAAAGATTGAATTTGTCAAAGACTTCATATTACTTAGTTCTACAATCAGCACCAATGGAAGCAGCGGTCAAGACATCAGATGACATACTGGGAAAATATTCTGTAAAAGACCTCTTTCAAGTGCTGAAGGGCAAAGGTGTTTCCTTGAAGACTAAGTTGCACTTACCCAAGCCATGGTATTTTCAATTGCCTCATACACATGTGAGAGCTGGACAATGAAAAGGAAGACTGAAGAAAAGTTGATGCTTTTGAGTTGTGGTGCTGGCAAAGAATACAGAGAGTACCAAGGACTGTTAAAAGAACTAACAAATCTGTCCTGGAAGAAGTACAGCCAGGATGCTCCTTGGATGCAAGAATGGCCAGACTTCATCTCATCTACTTTGGTCATGTCAGAAGGGATCATTCTCTGCAGAAGGCTATCATGCTTGGTAAAGTAGGTCAGTGAAAAAGGGGAAAGCGCACAATGAGATGGATTGACATAATGGCTGCAATGATGGGCTCAGGTATAGCAAAGGTTGTGAGGCTGGCACAGGACTGGGCAGTGTTTCGTTCTGTTGTACCTAAGGTTGCTATGAGTCTGTTCTAGTTACCTAGTTCTCCTCTAACAGAAAAATATCACAGATGGAATGGATTGAACAAACAGGAGTTTATTCTCTTACAATTTTGGAGGATTTAAATTTGAATTCAAAGTGCCAGGCTCTAGGGGCTTGATAAAAGCACCTCAATCTTGGGCTTCATTCAGCTCTGCCTCCTGTTCCTGGCCCACTGGAGCTAGAGACTTTTCTTCACTCAGACAGCTGCTGGCTGCTGAGGCTGACAAGCCCAAGGTTGACAAGTAAAAAGGCACAATCCCAATGTTATCAAGAAACATGGCAGGACACTAATTCAAGTCCAGATGAAGTCCCAAGATTGGCAGGGCATGGCAGGCTGTTGAACAATGACTTGGCTACATGCAGGGTTCAAGCATGCCAAAAGGCTAGAGACCATTCCCCAAGTTTTCTCCTTATATACAGGAAGGAGACTACATTCCTAAGACAGCTACTCAGCTGCTTGCAGTAGATTCCACCATGGAGTTGATTACCAGTCTCATCATGGGAAATACTACATCCAGCTGCCCAGCCATTCAACCAGGCCCAGCCAAGGTGACATACAAACTTAACTACCACAGAGTCAGAGACAACTTGACAGCATGGAACAGCAACAACAACAACAAACATTATATTTTTCAAAAAATTACAAGGGTTCTTTAGATTTACCAGTGACGAATGACATAAACTTAGTTTGGGCTGATTCAGATTTTCATTTGATTCAGAATTTCTTCTCTGTTATGGGTCGTTCAAGTTATTACCTGTCTGTATAACCTATTAGACTACAATAGCTATATCATAATCTCTATGCATAACTTTGGATTGGGTTTGGCTATAAATTAAAAAAAGAAAAAAATCTAGGGAAGAAAAAAACATAGAAACTGATTTATCTCTCATATAAACCAGTGGTTGTTCCATTGTTTCCAAGGATGTACTCTTCAGCTAGCTCCTTATTCTACCATCCCTATGTGTGGCTTTCCCTCCCCTGATCCAAAATGACCTCTTCCACATCTAAGAGTCAAGGAAAAGGAAGAAACAAGAAAGAAGAGGGACAATGTTTCTGCAATATTTATCTTAAAACAAATTTCAAAATCAGACATATAACACTTTCAATTATGATTTGTTGGCCAGATTTTACTCTGTTTGAACATATGCTTAGCTAAAAATTCTGTACCTATGATATAAACCACCACTCATCTTTCCATTTATCATATGGTGATGGCTTGTGTGTAGTTGTGATTCTGGAAGCTATGCCAACAGCATTTCAAATACTAGTAAGGCCACCCATGTAGAAAAGTTTCAGTGGTGCTTCCAGACTAAGACAGACTAGGAAGAAAGAAGAAGTGATCCCAATCTGAGAAAAATGGACACTGAAACCCTTATGAATAGCAATGGAACATTGTCTGATACAGTGCTCAATGATGAGCCCTCAGATTGGAAGGCACTCATAATACAGCTATGGAAGTGCAGCCTCCTCAAAGCAGAGTTGACTTTAATGACGTAGATGGAGTAACACTTTTGTGAGCTTTATTTACTGATGTGGCATGACTTAAAATGAGAAGAAATAGCTGAAGACATCCATTAATAATTGGGAACATGTTATTGTTGTTGTCAGGTGCTATCAAATCAGCTCTGACTAATAGTGACCCTATGTACAACAGAACAAAAACTGCCTGGTCCTGTCCCAGCCTCACGATTCTTGCTGTATGTGAGCTCATTGTTGCAGCCACTGTGTTAATCCATCTCATTGAATGTCTTCCTCTTTTTCATTGATGGTCCACATTACCAAGCATGATAACCTTCTCTAGGGAATGGTCCCTTCTGACAACATAACCAAAGTAGGCAAGACGAAGTCTGGCCATTCTCACGTCCAAGGAGCATTCCATCTGCATTTCCTCCAGGACAGATTTGTTAGTTCTTTTAGCAGTCCATGGTACTTTCAGTTTTCTTCACCAGCACCACAACTCAAAAACATCAACTGTTCTTCAGTCTTCTTTATATGTTTTCCAGCTCTCATATGCATGTGAGGTGATGGGAAATACCATGGCTTGGATTAAGCACATCTTGGTCTTCAAGGAGACAACTTTGCTTTTCAGCACTTTAAAGAAGTCTGTTACAGCAGATTTGCCCAATGCAATATGTCATCTTTTGTCTTGACTGCTACTTCCATTGGTCTTCATTGTAGAACCAAGTAATATGAAATATCTGACAACTTCAATCTTTTCTTATTTATCGTGATGATGTTGTGAGGATTTTCATTTTCTTTATGTTGAGATATAATCCATGCTGCAGAGTGCGATCTTAATCTTCACCAGTAAGTGCTTAAAGTCATCCTCACTTTCAGCAAGCAAAGTTGTGTCTTTTGCAGATTCTTAATGAGTTTTCCTCCAATCCTGATGTCACGTTCCTCTTCATGCAGTCTAGCTTCTTGCATTATTTACTCAGCATACAGATTGAATAAGTATGTTGACAGGATACAAACTTGACACACTCCCTTCCTAATTTTAAACCATGCAATATCCCATTGTTCTGTTCAAGTGACCACCTCTTGGTCTATGTACAGAGATTCCTCATGAGCACTATTAAGTGCTCTGGAATTCCCACTCTTTTCTATGTTATCCATAACTTGTTATGATCCACACAATCAAATGCTTTTGCACACTCAATAAAACACAAATAAACATCTTTCTGGTATTTTTTGCTTTCAGCCAAGATCATCTGACATCAGCTATGATATCCCTCATTCCATGTCCTATTCTGAATCCAGCTTGCATTTTTGGTAATTTTCTCTCAATATACTGCTGCAACTGTTTTTGAATTATCTTTAGGAAGATTTTACTTGTACGTGATATTAATGATATCATTCAATAATTTCCACATTCTGTGAGATTACCTCTCTTTGGAATATGTACAAATATGGATCTCTTCCAATCAGTTGACCAGGTAGCCATCTTCCAAATTTCTTGGCAGAGACAAGTGAGTACCTCCAGCAAGCCATCCGTTTATCGAAACAGATTAATGGGAATTTCTTCAATTCCTGGAGCCTTGTTTCTCACCAACTCTTTCAGTGCAGCTTCAACTTCTTTCTTCAGTACCATTGGTACTTGACCATATACCACCTCCTGAAATGGATGAACAACCACCAGTTCTTTTTGGTACAGTGATTCTGTGTATTTCATCCATCTTCCTTTGAAGTTTCCTGCATTATTCAGTATTTTTCCCATGTTATTGTTATGTACTTTCCAGTCACACCTGACTCATAGCAACCCCTCCTTGGGTTTCTGAGGTGATATCACTACAACAGTAGATTGCTCAACCTTCCTTTCGAGGAGTGGCTGGTGGGTTTGAACTGACAGCCTTCTGATTAGCAGTCAAATGCCTTAGGCACTACGTTAGCAGCACTCCTATTTTGCCCATAGAATCTTTCAATATTGAAACTTGAAGCCTGAAATTTTTCTTCAGTTCTTTCAACTTGAGAAATGCTAAGTATGTTCTTCCCTTTTGGTTTTCTAACTCCAGACTTTGTGCATTTCATTATAATAATTGACTTTGTCTCAAGATGCTCTTTGAAATCTTCTGTTCAGCTCTTTTGTCTTGTAATTTCTTCCATTTGCTTTATCTGCTCTCCATTCAAGGGCAAGTTTCAGAGTCTTTTCTGAAATCCATTTTGTTTTTTTCTTCCTTTCCTGCCTTTTAAATGACCTTCTGCTTTCTTCATGGATGATGTTCCTGATATCATTCCACAATTCCTCTGGTTTTGGGTCACTGGTGTTCAATGCAACAAATCTATCCTTTAGAGGGTCTCTAAATTCAGAAGGGATATGCTTAAAATCATATTTTGGCTCTGGTGGACTTGTTTTAATTGTCTTCAGTTTCAACTTGAAATTGCATATGAGCCGTTGATGGTCTGTTCCACAATCAGCTCCTGGCCTTCTTTTGATTGAAGATATTGAGCTTCTCCATTACCTGTTTCCACAAATGTTTTCAATCTGATTCCTGTGTACTACATCTGGTGAAGTCCACCTGTATAACTGCTGCTTATATTGTTATACTTGAGCCCATTCTCGCTGTCAACATGTCAATCCATCTGGTCAAAGGCCTTCCCCTCTTTCATCGACTCTCCACCTTACCAAGCATGACATCCTTCTCCAGGGAATGGTCCACTCTGACAACATGACCAAAATAGATGAGACGAAGTCTGGCCATTCTCACTTCCAAGGAGCATCCAGCTGTACTTCCTCCAGGACAGATCTGTTAGTTCTTTGAGCAGCCCATGGTACTTTCAGAATTCTTCACCAGCATCTCAACTCAAAAGCATCAACTCTTCTTTGGTCTTCCTTATTCATTGTCCAGCTCTCACATGCATACAAGGCAATTGGAAATATCATGGCCTGTGTCAGGTGCAACTTAATCCTCAAGGAGACATCCTTCCTCCTCAGCACTTGAAATAGTTCCTTCACAGCTGACCTGCCCAGTGCTACATGTCATCTAATGTCCTGACTGCTGCTTCCATTGGCCTTGATTGTAGAACCAAGCAACGTGAATTCTTTGACAACCTCAAACTTTTCTTCATTTATCATGATGCTGCTTATTGGTCCAGGTGTGAGGATTTTTGTTTTCTTTATATTGAGATGTAATCCATACTGCAGACTGTGTTCTTCAATCTTCATCAGTATCTCAAGTCATCCTCACTTTCAGTAAACAAAGTTGTATCATCAGCATATCTCAGGTTGTTAATGATTCTTCCTCCAAACCTGATGCCACATTTTTCTTCATATAGTCCAGGTTCTCAGATTATTTTCTCAGCATATACATTGACTAAGTAGCATAGTGGCTAAAGCACTTGACTGCTAACCAGAAGGCTGGCGGTTCAAACCCACCAGCCACTCCTCGGAAGGAAGGTTGGGCAATC
>NW_006921701.1:1141547-1141981 GCF_000298275.1 Orycteropus afer afer | reverse complement strand
CATCTTTCTGGTATTCTTTGCCTTGAGCCAAGAACCATCTAACAGCAGCTATGGTATCCCTTGTTCCATGTCCTCTTCTGAATCCCGCTTGCACCTCTGGAAGTTCTCTATCAATATACTGCTGCAAACATTTTTGAATTATCTTCAGTAAGATCTTACTTGCGTGAGATATTAATGATATTGTTTGATAATTTCTACATTCTGTCAGATCACCTTTCTTTGGAATGGGTACAAATAAGGATCTCTTCCAGTCACTTGGCCTGTTAGCTGTCTTCCAAATCTCTTGGCATAACCTATTGAGTGCTTCCAGTGCGGCATTTGTTTGTTGAAATATCTCAGTGGGTATTCTGTCAATTCCCAGAGCCTTGTTCTTCACCAATTTCTTCATTGCAGCTTTGACATCCTCCTTCCGTACCATTGGTTCTAGATCATAT
>NW_006921701.1:1126646-1140663 GCF_000298275.1 Orycteropus afer afer | reverse complement strand
GATAAAAATTTTCAGTTTCCTCATCTTTGGCTTTGGTGGTTGGGGCATAAATTTGAATAATAGTTGTATTAATGGGTCTTCCTTGTAGGCATATGGATATTATCCTATCACTGACAACATTGTACTTCAGGACAGATCTTGAAACATCCTTTGTGATGATGAATGCCACACCATTCTTCTTTAAACTTTCATTCCTGGCATAGTAGATCATATGGTTTTCTGATTCAAAATGGCCAAAGCAGTCCATTTCAGCTCAGTAATGCCTAGGGTATCAATCTTTATGCATTCCATTTCATTTTTTGACAATTTCAATTTTCCTAGATTCATACTTTGTACATTCCATGTTCTGATTATTAATGGATGTTTGCCACTATTTCTCCTCAATTTGTATGGTGCCACGTCAGCAAATGGAGGTCTTGAAAGCTTTACTTTATCTATGTGAGTAAGGCTGATTTTACTCTGATAATGCAGCTCTTGCCCAGTCTTACTTTGAAAGCATTCTAAGCTAAATGACTCATCTTCCTCTTCTGTATTGGGCAATGTGTCTGGAGTATTCATAAAGTTGCACAGTAATGTATCAGACAGTGTTTCTCTGCTATTCATAAGGTTTCCCCTGGACAATTCTTTGAGAAGTGAATGGCCTCCTCCTTTCCTAGTCTGTCTCAGTCTGCAAACCAGGCTGATGCCTGTGCACCAAGTGCACCCCAGAGGGTTTGAAACACTAGTGACACAGCTTCAAGACTCACAGCAAAATGTCACCACAGTAGGACAAACCAACAGACAAGTTTGTTTTCCTTAGCTGTTAGAAACCTCTCCAATCACCTTTTCCTGGATTCCTGCGGCTGACTCCTTGTTCTGTTCCAGTCTCCTTTGCCTTTTCTGTCCTCTCCCTGCTTTCCTGCCTCACTGCTTGTGGAGATGGCCTGGGTTCCCTCTCCTCACCTGGGTCCCTGTGGCTGACTCCTTGATCTGTTCTAGTCCTCTTTACCTTTTCTGTCCTCTCCCTGCCTTCCCGTCTTGCTGCTTTGCATTCCAGTCACCAATGACAATTAATACATCCTGATTGCATGTTCAGTCAATTTCAGACTACAGAGGTTGATAAAAATCTTCACTTTCCTCATCTTTGGCTTTGGTGGTTGGTGCATAAATTTGAACAATAGTTTTAATGGGTCTTCCTAGAAGGAAGACCCTACATTGCAAACACCTTTTTTCAACAACACAAATGGCAGCTGTACACGTGGACTTCACCAGATGAAAAACACAGGAATCAGATTGACTACATCTGTGGCAAGGGGCAATGGAGAAGATCAATATCTTCAGCCAAAACCAGGCCAGGAGGTGATTGTGGAACAGATCATCAACTGCTTATATGCAAGTTCAACTTGAAGTTGAAGACAATTAAAACAAGTCCACAGGAGCCAAAATATGATCTAGAATATATCCCTCCTGAATTTAGAGACCATCTAAAGAATTGATTTGATGCATTGAATACCAATGACCAAAAACCAGAATTGTGGGATGACATCAAAAACATCATCCATGAAGAAAGCAAGAAGTCACTAAAGACAGAACAAAAGGGGACCTGGAATTAGAAAATCCAAAATATGCTCAATATTTCTCAAGCTGAAAAAACTGAAGAAAAAAATTCAATCCTTGAGTTGTAATACTGAAGAATTCTATGGACAAAAATATTAAATGATACAAGAAGCATCAAAAGAAGATGGAAGAAATACCCAGTTACTGTTTAGTACAATATCAAAGAATTGGTTGATATTCAATCAGTTCAGGAAGTAGTGTATGATCAAGAGCTGATAATACTGAAGAAAGAAATCTAGGCTGCACTGAAGGAACTGGAGAAAAACAAGGCTCCATGATTGACAGAATACCCATTGAGATGTTTTAAGAAGTGGAGGTAATGCTGGAGGTGGTCACTCGTCCATGCCAAGAAATTTGGAAGACAGTTACCTGGCCAACTGACTGGAAGAGATCCATATTTGTGCCCATTCCAAAGAAATGTGATCCATCAGAATGTGAAAACTATCAAACAATATCATTAATATCATACATAAGTAAATTTTTGCTGAAGATGATTCAAAAGTGGTTACAGCAGTATATTGACTGAAGAGGTATGAAGGATATCATTGTGACATCAGATGGATTTTGGCTGAAAGCAAAAAATACTAGATAGATATTTATTTCTGTTTTATTGACTCTGCAAAGGCATTAAACTGGATATGGTTAATATTGCAGAGAATGGAAATTGAAGAATACTTGACTGTGCTTACAAGGAACTGGAAGCTCCTTGATCTCAAGGAGCAATAATTGAACAGAAAAAGGGGATATTGTGTGGTTAAAAATCAGGAAATGTGTGTGTCAGAGTTGTATCCTTCCCCCTTACTCAAGAATCTGTATGCTGAGCAAATAATCTGAGAAGCTGACTGTATGAAGAAGAATGCAGCATCAGGATTAGAGAAAGATTCATTAATACCCTGCAGATGCCACAACTTCTCTTGCTGAAGGTGAAGAAGACTTGAAGCACTTATTGATGAAGATCAAAGACTACAGCCTTCAGTATGGATTACACCTCAACATAAAGAAAACAAAAATCCTCACAACTGGACCAGTAAGCAATGTCATGGTAAATGTAGAAAAGCTTGAAGTTGTCAATGATTTAATGCTGTTTGGATCCACAATAAATGTTCATGGAAGCAGCAGTCAAGAAATCAGATAACATATTGCACTGGGCAAATCTGCTGCAAAGTACCTCTTTAAAGTGTTAAAGAGCAAAGATGTCATTTTGAAGACTTAGGTGCACCTGACCCATGCCATGGTATTTTCAATAGCTTCATATTCATGAGAGCTCTGGTGGCCTAGTGCCTAAGGCACTTGACTGCTAACCAGAAGGCTGGCAGTTCAAACCCACCAGCCACTCCTAGGAAGGAAGATGGGGCAATCTACTTCCATAGTGATACTGCCTTGGAAACCCAAGGAGGGGTCGCTATGAATCTGGGCAGACTTGACAGCACATAACAACAACAACATATTCATGAGAAAGCTGGACAATGAATGAGGAAGATGGCAGAAGAATTTATACTTTTGAATTGTAGTGTTGGTGAAGAATATTGAATGTACCATCGACTGCAAGAAGAACAAACAAATCTGTCTTGGATGAAGTATAGCTGGAATGCTCATTGTAGGCGAGGATGGTGAGACTTCACTTCTCATACTTTAGTCATGTTGCCAAGAGGGACCAGTTCCTGGAGCAAGATATTATCCTTGGTAAAGCAGTTTGTCAGTGAAAAACAAGAAGATCCTCAATGAGATGAATTGACACGGTGGCTGGAACAATGGGCTCAAATATAGCAAAAGTTGTGAGGATGGTGCAGAACTAGGCAGTATTTCATTTTGTGGTATATAGGGTTGCTATGAATTGGAACTGATTCCACAGCACCTAACAACACAAGATGAAAGACAGGTAGAGTTTGGGTTGTCCAAGCAGTTTGGAAGCAGCTGCTAAAGGGTTAATGGCTCAAACCCACACAACAGCTCCACAGAATAAAGGTCTGAAAAACAGATCTCATGAAGATTGTTGTTCATTTTTAAGATTATTTGGATTCATAGTGACCCTATATGACAGAGTAGAATTGCTTCATAGAGTTTCCTATGACTAGATGAGGCAGTCTGCTTCCATAAAGATTTGCAGCCTTGGAAATTCTATGGGGCAGTTCTGCTCTGTCCCCTAGGGTTACTATATATCAGAATCAACTTTATGGCAGTGGGTTGGGTTTGGCTGGGTATCTTCAGGAGAACAGGTCTCTTCTTCCACAAAGAAGCTGATAGGTTCTAGCTACTGCTCTCTGGGTTAGCAGCTTAACCATGACACCACCAGGGCTCCTTTCCATGAAGATTATAGCCAAGAAAACCCTATGGAGCAGTTTTACTCCATAACACATGGGTTTTTATGAGTCAGAATCAACTTGATGGCAATGGGTATGAAAGAAAGAATATATATTGTGGAAAAAATAGTAATCTTTGCACATTGCATCCCATATCATAGGCAAAGTAGAGCTCTGCAAGCAACATACTTATTCTGTACAACTGTAATTAGAAAAGCAGGAAAGTCTGTTCCATGTGTCCACTCTTGTTTATGCTCTACACAGGAGGTATATGGCTCTGATCAGTAAGAAAACCAAGTAATTTTTGGAAAATGATATTATATTTGAAACAGTGATGATGATGATAATGATGGTGGTGATGGTGGTGGTGCTGGTAATGAAGATCTTGGTGGTGATGATGTTGTCATTTGGAGAGGGACTGTGGCTATTAATCTGTTGAGCTTATTTACCCAAGCTAGACATCAAGATCTTGGCACCAGTAGTCAGGTAGGGTCTAGTTGGTCCTAATAATATTTACATGGGATCCTTTACCTTGGGAATTGATGTCTATGGCAAAGGGAGCCTGCCTGAACTCCTTCTCTAAAATGGGAAGTAAATACAATTGGCAAGGTTCCTCACTTAAGCTTAGGCTGGGCCAGTTTGGGCACATCTAGCTGGCAGAGGGGGCTTGTATGCTATATGTCTTTTCTTTGCATAAGGTCTGAAGGTTTGAGAAAAAGTGTGTGTATCCATCCCTTTTATCAGCTTTCTGTTCCATGTTCACAGAGAACAGAGAAAGGGCTTTTTGTTGCTGCTAGGAAAGTGTCCCATACTAGAAGTTATCAAGGTTTCAGTGGAATCATATTCTTTGCTTATATTTGACTTTCCTGAATACACCTGTTACAGTACACACAGTTTAGTATAATTTCATAAGCACATCAAAAATGCACCTCTCTTTTCCAGTGGGAGTAGCCCTAGAGTTTCCTTTCTTCAGCTTCTTCAGAAAGACCTTTCTTACTGGGCACTTTACTGAAGGATCAGATTGTCCTTTCCCACTTAGCAAGATGATTTTCTTTCCACAAATTATTACATTAAAGTTTTGAAGACAAAGCCATGCCTTTAATGTTATATGAAACTTATTTATAACTCATTTAAAAGGTCCCCAATTTCACAAATTTGTGTGATTTCACAAGTTGCGCATAGAGTTTCCCAGATATTTATCATAGTACATGTCAAGAAAGCATGTGAGATTTTGAGTTAGACTAATTTAGTTTTGAATATTACCCACTTTTACTAGATTTGCAATTTTTACTAGCTGTGTGATATTGGTTAAGTCACTTAACTATTCTGAGTACTAACTGTAAAATGATTTTCCTAACATCTGTCTTGCAGGGTTATTATGAATTCAACAGTAATCTATGTAAATGACTTAATGCAATACCTGATGTTAAAAAGCTCAACAAATTCTATTTTTATTATTTTAGACATCAAATCTTAGCCTACATAAAGTTGGAGATTTTTTTTTCCAGCTTACATATTGTCATATTCCAAAAGGATATTATTTATTATGAATTAAAATCCTCTCCTGTCTTTTTTGCTCCGTTTCCACCCTTTGTTACTTCCTCCTTCATTTCTTTACCCTCTTCATTCCCTTCTCTTTTCTATCTCTTATTTTCTATTGTCTTAATGCAAAACACTTCTGTAAATTTTGCCTCATTATTTCACTATTTTCCTTATAACTAAATCCCTTTAGTTATTACAGACTAGGACACCACAATTGGATTTCAAATACTAAGAATGTCAAATCATCCTTTCATTTCCATTTAGTTGTAATTGTCAGTTTACATTTTAGAACTTCATGGTGTGAGGGTTAAGCTGAGTGACCAGGCTTGGTTTTTTTCCTGGTGTTGACAATAGGCTGTTGACAAGAAGATCAGATTCTGAGCCTCTTGCACTCTCCTGTTCTTGTTTCTTTGCCTTGGGGGTGGGGGAAGCAACTGGCAAGTCAAGGAGATAGATGGAGCAGGATAGGTGTAAAGAGCAAGAGCCCAGCCTCTGCTGTGTCCTGTTGCTAGGCAACAGCATGCAGGGAGCAGACACATGCATATGTCTGTTAGCATCTTGTTGTCTTAGCAACAGAACATTTGGGAAGAGGGGAACTGGGTTCAAATTATTCATAGTTCACAGAATCCTAGGGTATCCCTAGGCCTGAACCCTAATGTGTTCATAATTTTAATTTTCCTACATTCACTGCAGTGTAGCTGAAGTTTCTGTCTTTTTTTTTTTTTTTCCCTTTAGTTCATCACCCAACATTTGTATGAGGTCGTTCCTCAGAGCTCTACATTACCCAAGTCACGTCGCAGCTCATTAGAGCCCATACACCCCCAAGTCCTCTGGAGCTCCGCATGGTAGGGCCTGTTCCGTGGAATTTTAAAATGATCCCTTGCTCAAAGTGCAGCCCTGTGGGATGGAAATTAAATATTCACTTTTATGGAAATATAAATTCTAGGTTTTTGGTATGTGAAATGATGATAAATCATTATCATCAAGTCCAAGGATGTCACTGTGAGCTCTTTGTTCAATAAGGGGAAGGAAAAGGATAGAGGACAAGATGGCCTCACTTCTGCACTCTGTGTGATGTTCTGGAACTATTGCATTTTGTCTTGTCTATTTACCTATCGTCCTTCCAATATGATGTTGTTGTTGTTGTTGTTGTCATGTGCCATCAGGTCGGCCCCGACTCATAGAGACCCCTCCTTGGGTTTCCGAGGCAGTATCACTACGGAAGTAGGATTGCCCAACCTTCCTTCCGAGGAGTGGCTGGTGGGTTTGAACCGCCAGCCTTCTGGTGAGCAGTCAAGTGCCTTAGGCACTATGCTACCAGAGCTCCTTACAGAATAGATAATGCTGTATATAAATGTTCTTGTTGCTGTTCATTTCCTACAATCTTGTGCTTTTTGATCACTAGACTAACATGTCTTGTTCCTTCCTTTGGACCCTTGTGTTGGTAACTATGTCTCTGCCTTTTTCTCCAAATCTTTTGACAATCTTCCTTGTCCCAGTCTCTTAGGGCTGGGACTTTAGCTTTTTCCTGTCTTCCTCAGAGACTTTGTAAGCCAGGCCTATGGTGAAGTTTTACCTTCAGCCCTTGTATTTTCCTGTTGCTCCCTCTTAGATCTTACAAGTTTTGCTTAAGCCTAGAATCTCCACCATTTTGTTCCACTTTCCTTCTGTTATATCTTAGTCACAGGTCTTCTTTGAGGCCTTTTCTTTTTCTTGGATGCCACCTGATACTGCATATTCTATGGATGCTTAATACAAAATTTAAGTGCTATAAGGAAGTACTTCCTTTTATCTCTTTCTGCACTGTGCCTAGTCCTTCTATTTGAGATGTGTGTTATGGAACCAGAGTCATTACTAGACATCTTCTTTTAATATTATGATAGCAATTTTGCCCTGAGGTCTACCTGCTTACTTCCATTTTTCTTCCATTGTCCTTCATAGGGGATGATATACTCAGTATGTTGTTGTTGTTGTTATGTGCCGTCGAGTCGGCCCTGACTCATAGCGACCCCTCCTTGGATTTCCGAGGCAGTATCACTACGGAAGTAGAATTGCCCAACCTTCCTTCCGAGGAGTGACTGGTGGGTTTGAACCACCAGCCTTCTGGTTAGCAGTCAAGTGCTTTAGCCACTATGCTACCAGAGCTCCTATACTCAGTATAGGAAAAAAAAAAAAAAAAAACTACACTGTGATCTAATTAAGGACATAATTACTTACCGCCTTTTGCTATTAATTAATTTTTTCATGAGAACAGATAGCAAATATATAAACATATATGGTAATTGTTACGTGTCATCGGGTCATCTCCGACTCATAGCGACCCTATGCACAGCAGAACAATACACTGCCCAGTCCTGCACCAGCTCCACAATTCTTGCTATACTTGAGCCCATCTCTGTAGCCACTGTGTCAATCCATCTTGTTGAAGGCCTTCCCCTCAACAAGGGACCCTCCACCTTACCAAGCATGACATCCTTCTCCAGGGAATGGTCCCTTCTGACAACATGACCAAAGTAGGTGAGACGAAGTCTGGCCATTCTCTCTTCCAAGGTGAATTCCAGCTGCCCTTCATCCAGGAAAGATCTGTTAGTTCTTTTAGCAGTCCATGGTACTTTCAGCATTCTTTGCCGGCACCACAATGCAAAAGTATCAACTATTCTTTGATCTTCCTTATTCATTGTCCAGCTCTCACATGCATATGAGACAACTGAAAATACCATAGCTTGTGTCAGGCACACCTTAATCCTCAAGGAGACATCTTTGCTTGTCAGCACTTGAAAGGGGTCCATTGCAGCCAGTTTGCCCAGTGCTATACAGCATCTGATGTCCTGATTGCTGTTTCCTTTGGCGTTGATTGTAGAACCAAGCAATGTGAAGTCTTTGACAATTTCAATCTTTTCTCCATTTATCATGATGCTGATTATAGGTCCAGTTGTGAGGATTTTTGTTTTCTTTATATTGAGAAGTAATCCATACTGCAAACTGTATTCTTCAATCTTCATCAGTAAGTACTTCAAGTCATCCTCACTTTCAGCAAGCACAATTGTGTTGCCACAGGTTGTTAACGAGCCTTCCTCCAATCCTGATTCCATGTTCTTCTTCTTATAGTCCAGCTTCTTGCATTATTTGCTCAGCATACAGATTGAATAAGCATGGTGAAAGGACACAACTCTGATGCGCTCCCTTCTTGATTTTAAGCCATACAGTGTTCCCTTGTTCTGTTCAAACGATAGCCTCCTGGTCAATGTACAGGTTCCTCATGAGTACAATCAAGTGTTTGGGAATTCCCATTCTTCTCAATGTTATCCATAATTTGTTACAATTCATACAATCAAATGCTTTTTCATAGTCAATAAAATACAAATAAACATCCTTCTGTTATTTGAGTATCTTGCTTTAAGGCAAGATCTGTCATCAGCAATGATATCCCTTGTTCCACAACCTCTTCTGAATCCAGTTTGCACTTCTGGAAGTTCTCTGTCAATATACTGTTGTAACCATTTTTTTAATTATCTTCAGTAAGATTTTACTTGTGTGTGATAATAATGATATTGTTTGATAATTTCCACATTCTTTGGGATGATCTTTCTTTGGAATGGATACAAATATGGATCTCTTCCTGTCAGTTGGCCAGGTAGCTGTCTTCCAAACCTCTTGGCATAGCCGAGTGTGTGCCTCCAGTGACATATCTGTTTGTTGAAACATCTCAATGGGTATTTTGTCAATTCCTGGAGCCTTGTTCTTCACCAATTCCTTCAGTGCAGCTTCAACTTCTTCCTTCAATGTCACTGGTTCTTGATCATATACCACCTCCTGAAATGGGTGAATAGTTATGGGTGAACTGACCAGTTAGTTTTGGTATAGTGACTCTGTATTCCTTCCATCTTCTTGTGATGTTTCTTGCATCATTCACTATTTTGGCCATATAATCTTTTAATATTACAATTCAAAGCTTAAATTTTTCCTCAATTTTTTCAGATTGAGAAATGCTGAGTGTGCTCTTCCCTTTTGGTTTTCTAACTCCAGGTCTTTCACATTTAATTATAGTAATTGGCTTTGTCTGCTCATACTGCTCTTTGAAATCTTCTATTCAGCTCTTTTTATCTTGTCATTTCTTGTATTTGCTGTAGCTACTCTCTGCTCAAGGGCAAGTTTCAGAGTTTCTTCTGACATCCTATTTGGTCTTTTCTTCCTTTCTCATCTTTTTAATGACCTTTTGCTTTCTTCATGAATGATGTTCTTGACGTCATCCCATTATTTTGGTTTTTGATCACTGGTGTTCAATACATCAGATCTGTTTTTTATATGGTCTCTAAATTCAGGAGGGATATAGTCAAAGTCATGTTTTGGCTCTCTTGGACTTGTTTTCATTGTCTTCAACTTCAAGTTGAACTTGCATATGAGCAGTTGATGATCTGTTCCACAATCAGCTCCTGACCTTGTTTTGGCTGATGATATAGAGCTTTTCCATGAACTCTTACCACAGATGTAGTCAATCTGATTCCTGTGTACTCCATCTGGCAAAGTCCCCATATATAGCCACCACTTGTGTTGCTGAAAAAAGGTATTTGCCATGAATAAGTTGTTGGTCTTGAAAAATTCTATCATGCAATCTCCAGTGCTATTTCTGTCACCAAGGCCAAATTTTCCAACTACTGGTGATTCTACTTTGTTTCCAACTTTAGCATTCCAGTCAACAGTGATAATTAACAGATCTTGATTGCATGTTCATTCAATTTCAGACTGCAAAAGTTGATAAAAATCATCAATTTCCTCATTTTTGTCTTTGGTGGTTGGAGTTTGGTAAATTTGAATAATAGTCATATTAACTGGTCTTCCTTGTAGGCATATGGGTGTTATCCTGTTACTGACAGCATTGTACTTCAGGAAAGATCTTGAAACATCCTTTTGACAATGAATGCCATACAATTCCTTTTCAAATTGTCATTCCTGGAGTAGTAGATCATATCGTTGTTTGATTCAAAATGGCCCAAACCAGTCCATTTCCTTTCATTAATACCTAGGATATCAATTTCATTTTTGACAATATCCAATTTTCCTAGATTCATACTTTGTACATTCCATGTTCTGATCATTAATAGATGTTTGCAGCTGTTTCTCCTCAATTTGAGTCATGCCACTTCAGCGAATGGAGGTACCAAAATCTTTATGTTATTCATATCATTAAGATTGGTTCTACTCTGATGAGGCTGCTCTTTCCCAGTAGTATTTTGAGAATCTTCCAACCTAAGGGGCTCATCCTCCTGCACTGTATCAGACAATGTTTCTGGGCTATTCATAATGTTGCCTACTGATGTATCAGACAGTGTTTCTCTGCTATTGATAAGGTTTTCCCTGGCCAATTCTTTGATAAGTGGATGGCCTCTTCCTTCTTCCTATTCTGTCTCAGTCTGTAAGCTACATTGAAACCTGTGCACCATGTACAACCCTACTGGCACTTGAAACACTGGTGGCACAGCCTCAAGCCTCACAACAAGCAAGCCACCACACTATGACAAAGTGACAGACAAGTTTGTCTCCCTTAGCTATTTGAAACCTCTCTGCCTTCCCCTTACCTAGATCCTGCTATCTTGTCATCCCCAGATTTCCCTCCTTCCTGCAACAACATAAATAACAACTTTACACATGGACCTCATCAGATGGAATAAACAGCAATCAAATTCACTACATCTGTAGAAAGAGATGATGGAGAAGCTCAATATTTTCAGTCAGAACAATGCCAAGAGCAGACTATGTAACATTCCTCCAATTGTTCATTTGCAAGCTCACGTTGAAGCTGAAGAAAATTAAAATAAGTCTACACAAGCCAAAATACAACCTTGATTTTATATCCCACCTGAATTTAGAGACATATCAAGAATAAACTTGACACATTGAACACTAATGTTTGAAGACCAGATGAGTTGTGGAATGGGATCAGGAACATCATACATGGAGAAAACAAAACAAAACAAAAAACCAAACTCACTGTTGTCAAGTTGAAGCTAACTCATAGAGACCCACTTTGGGTTTCCAAGGTGGTAAATATTTATGGAAGTAGATTGCCCAGTCTTCTGCAGAGTGCTGAGAAAGCAAAAGATCATTAAAAAGACAGAAAAGGAAGCAAAGACCAAAATGTATGTTAGCAGAAATGGAAACTTGCTCTTGAACAGAGAATAACTAAAGCATACAGAAGAAATGATGAAATAAAAGTATTGAATGGAAGATTTCAAAGGGCAAATAAGAAAACTAAGTATTGTAAGGAAATGTACAAATACCTGTAATTAGGAAACCAAGAGGGAAGAACATGCTTGGGATTTCTCAAGATGAAAGAATTGAAGAATAATTCAGGCCTCAAGTTGCAATATTGAAGATTTTTATGGGAAAATATTGAAAGATACAGGAAGCAGCAATGGGAGATGGAAGACACAGTCACTGTACCAAAAAGAATTGGTAGATGTTCAGTCATTTCAAGAGGTAGCATATGACCAAGAACCAATGGTAATGAAGGAAGTCCAGGTCACACTGAAGGAACTGGTAAAAAACAAAGCCCCAAGAAGTGACAGAATACATACATACTGAGATATTTCAGCAAATGAATACAACACTGGAGGAACTCACTCCTTTATACCAATAAATGTAGAAGACAGCTACCTGGCCAACTGACTGAAAGAGATCCATATTTGTGTCCATTCCAAAGAAATATGATCCAAGAAAATGGATGAATTATCAAGCAATATTATTTATATCACACATAGGTAAAATTTTTCTGAGGATAATTAAAGAACAATTGCAGCCGTACATTAATAGCGAACTGTCAGAAATTTAAGCCAGATTCAGAAGAGGGCATGGAATGAGAGATATCACTTCTGATGTCAGATGGATCTTGACTGACAGCAAAGAGTACCAGAAAGATGTTTTCCTGTGTTTTATTGATCATGCAAAGGTATGCTAAGGCCTTTGTATATAGATACTGTGATTGATACTTTGAAGTAGGTACTATGGATAACATTGCAAATAATGGTAATTCCAGAACAATTAATTGGGCTCATGAGGAACCTGTATATAGACCAAGAAGCAGTTGTTTGTGGGGTGGGGGGAAATCGCACACAGCATGGTTTAAAATCAGGAAAGGTTTATGTCAGGGTTTTATCCTTTCGCCATATTTAATTAATTTGTATGCTGAGCAAATAATCTGAGAAGCTGGACTATATGAAGGATAGGGCATCAGGATTGGAGGAAGACTCATTAACAACTGTGATATGCAGATGACACAACCTTACTTGCTAAAAGTGAATATGACTAGAAGCACTTACTGATGAAGATCAAAGAAATAGCCTTCAATATGGATTGTATCTTAACATAAAGAAAACAAAAATCCTCACAAATGGACCAAAAAATAACATCACAATAAATGGGCAAACAATTGCAGATGTCAGGGATTTCATTTTACTTGGATCTACAATCAATGCTCATGAAAGCTTTTGTTGTTGTTAGGTGCTGTCAAGTCATTTCTGACTCATAGCAACCCCATGCACAGCAGAATGAAACACCGCCCAATCCTGTGCCAGTTCCATTATCCTTGCTATACTTGAGCCCATTGTCGCAGCCACTGTGTCAATCCATCTCATTGAAGGCCTTCCCCTCTTTCGTCGACCCTCCATCTTACCAAGCATGACATCCTTCTACAAGGAATGGTCCATCCTGACAACATGACCAAAGTAGGTGAGCGAAGTCTGGCCATTCTCACTTCAAAGGAGCATTTTGGCTGCACTTCCTCCAGGACAAATCTGTTAGTTTTTTAAGCAGTCCATGGTACTTTCAGCATTCTTCACCAGCACCACAACTTAAAAGCATCAACTCTTCTTTGGTCTTCCTTATTCATTGTCCAGCTCTCACATGCATAGGAGGCAATTGAAAGTATCATGGCTTGTGTCAGGCACACCTTAGTCCTCAAGGAGACATCCTTGCTCCTCAGCACTTTAAAGAGTTCCTTCACAGCTGACCAGCCCAGTGCTACACCTTGTCTAATGTCCTGACTGCTGCTTCCATTGGCATCAATAGTAGAACCAAGCGATGTGACTTCTTTGACAACCTCAATCTTTTCTTTTATCATGATGCTGCTTATTGATCCAGTTGTGAGGATTTTTATTTTCTTTATATTGAGATGTAATCCATATTGCAGAATGTATTCTTCAATACTCATCAGTAAGTGCTTCAAGCCATCCTCACTTTCAGCAAGCAAAGTTGTATTGTCGGTATATCTCAGGTTGTTAATGATTCTTCCTCCAATCCTGATGCCATGTTTTTCTTCTTATAGTCCAGTTTCTCGGATTATTTGCTCAGCATATAGATTGAATTATATGGGGAAAGGATACAGCCCTGACACACTCCCTTCCTGATTTTAAACCATGTAGTGTCCCCTTGTTCCATTTGAATAACAGCCTCCTGGTCAAGGTACAGGTTCCTCATGAGTACAATCAAGTGTTCAGGAATTCCCATTCTTTTCAATGTTATCCATAATTTGTTATGATCAACACAATCAAATGCCTTTGCATAGTCTATAAAACACAAGTAAA
>NW_006921701.1:1107138-1125670 GCF_000298275.1 Orycteropus afer afer | reverse complement strand
TCCACAATCAGCTCCTGGCCTGGTTTTGGCTGAAGATATTGAGTTTTTCCATCACCTCCTGCCACAGATGTATTCAATCTGATTCCTGTGTGTTCCATCTGGTGAAGTCCATGTGCTCAGCTGCCATTTATGTTGTTGAAAAAAGGTGTTTGCAATGAATAAGTCATTGATTTTGGAAAAGTCTATCATATGAGTTCCAACATTATTTCTGTTACTAAGGTCAAAGTTTCCAACTACTGGTGATTCTTCTTTGTTTCCAACTTTTGCATTCCAGTCACCAGTGATAATTAACACATCCTGATTGCATGTTTGGTCAATTTCAGACTGTAGAAGTTGATAAAAATCTTCAATTTCCTCATCTTTGTCTTTGGTGGTTGGGGGTTGGTAAATTTGAATAATAGTCATATTAATGGGTCTTCCTTATTCATGAAAGCAGCAGTGAACAAAGAAGATGATGCATTGCACTTGTCAAATCTGCTGCAAAAGAAGTCTTAAAATGTTAAAGAGAAAACATGTCACTTTCAAGCTAAGGTACACCTCACCCAAGCCATGGTATTTTCATCCTCCTTATGTTCATGTGAAGAAAGCTGGGCAATGAATAAGGAATATAGAAGAAGAACTGATGCATTTAAATTGTGGTATTGGCCAGTGGCATTGAGGGAGAGGAAGACACAGAGAGGTGCACGAAAGGTACAGACAGCAAAGATGAACCCTTTTTCACATACAGTTCTGTGTTGTGAGTGAAGGCATACATGGATTCATGGGTGGATAGATGGATGGTCAGGCTGAACTATTAGGTATGTCTATGCAGGGAGGAGTGTGGCTGAGACCATATATAGGGTTGTCAGACAATGTTTCTACAAGTTTATTTGTATGTTCTGTAAGGACTCCCAGGTATATAGTAGAGTTGAGAAAGGAGAACATTGTGGTCATGGCCACTTCTTGGCCACAGCCAGCTACCCACAGGGAGCAAGTAGTTGGACCTGTGGGCTCAGGACCATAGTCACAGGGGACATTAAGCTTAATGGGCATAACATACTACACAAAACCTTGTTCCACCTCCTGCTTTGGAGAGTAGCAACTGGGATCTTAAAAGCTTGCAAGCAACCATCTAGATGCAACAATGGGTCTCTCCTCATCTATACCAAAGAAGAATGAAGAAAACCAAAGACACATGGAAACAATTAGTCCAATTGGCTGGTACACCATGTGATCCTCAGCCTATATGACTATGAGACCAGAAGAACTAGCTGGTGACCAACTACCACTGTCAACCACTTGCGGGGTGATCTCTGTAGGAGATCCTGGATAGAGTGGAAGAACAATATGGAACAAAACCCAAAATCATTTAAAGGAAAAAAAAAAGGGACAAGGTTTGCTGGTCTGATAGAGCCTAATGGAACCACTGAGACTATGGCCCCTAGCTGTCCTTTAGGTCTTGTATTGTGGCTTCCAGTCAAACAAAAGACAGGCATATGAGCTGGACATTTACATTAGGTAGATACACTCCTTTGAGAGATCAATCATGGGAGAATAGAAGGGCTGTGTATGCACAGGGAGACAGCTGAGGGGGCAGGAGTACATGGGAGGGAAGTATACTGGGAAGAGGTAACTATAAGGAGGAAGTGGGAGGGGAGCTGTTGCATTGTGGTAAATTGCAGTCAATGTCATGAGACAAAGTGTACATGAGCTGCTGTAATGAAAGTGAATTTGCTCTGTAAACTTTCACCATCATCATCATCATCATCATCATCATCATCATCATCATATTATGGTGTTGGCAAAGAGTATTGAAAATATCATGGATTTCCAGAAGAATGAACAAATCTGTCATGCAGGAAGTACAACCAGAATGCTTCTTAGAAGTGAGAATGGCCAGACTTCATCTTATGTATTTTGTTCATGTTGGAGAAGGATATAGTGCATGGTAAAGTAGAAGGTCAGAGAGAAAGGGGAAGACCCTCAAAGAGATGGATTGATATTGTTGCTGTATCAATGGGCTGAAGTATAGCAAAGATGGTGAGAATGGCACAGGACGGGGCAGTGTTTTGTTCTGTTGTACATAAGATTGCTATGAGTTGGACCTGAATCGATGGCATCTAACAATAGCAACAACATTCAGTGTCTAGTGTAGAGTTATGAAATTAGTGTTCAACTAAGAAAAGCTTTTTTAACTAATATGAATGTAGGTTTTAACATTTACCAGTGAGAAAGAACTTTCTTTCGCTAAAGCCTTTGAATTTTTTTCCATATGGTACTTACCAGCATATGGCCTAGTGTCTCAATGAAATGATTAGGATCCTAAATAGCAGAGAAGAGACTCATTCTCTTCAAGTAATATATTGTTTTCTTTATACTAGATTATGTTTTTATTCCATATGCCTTGCATTGTTTTGCCTCTTCCCATATTTGTAGTGAAGTCTTACTGAGATACAAGCCCAAGCATGTCCAAACAATTCTCTCAGATATCCTTAAAAGGATACCTGCTACAGATGTCTGCATGTAAATAAGACAATGTAGCTGGAATTATAAATTCTGGCAGGCCAGAAATTCAATGGCCCATTCAAGGGAAATTTTGATCTAGAGCTATAAAATCCATAACCAAATCAAGCTAAATAAAACAAAGATCTCTAAGTCAACATTTTAATTTGATACTGGTATGGAAATTTAGCACTTCACTAGAATCTATTGAGAGAAAGATGTGCATCTGCAAACACCTTGTGGACGCACTGATAAGATTCTAAAAGAGGGAAATGAAAGCTGCCAAAGTGTCTTCCAGATATCCCTATCCATCACCTCTTTACCTCTTTCCTGCCCATATAAATTTCCTTATTCCACTAGAATAAATTCAGGTTGAAGATTTCCTTAATCCTTCCTTAGGTGACCCAGCAGCTATTCTTTTCTTTGCAAAGAGTCATTAGCTCAGATGTGAGTGCAAAGTTTACATGTTTTCTCTGATGAGATCTCCCAGTGGTGGCATAGTGTGGAGCAATCCAGAATTGGAGGAGAGTCGAGAAATTGGCATTGTTTTGGCAAAGATTATGGTGTCCTTGGTCTGTAGAGGAGCAGATGGAGACACATTTTTTTTCTGTCTTAACATTGTGCCAACATTAAGCCCTGTCTGGAAGACTCAATTTTGCAGAACAGTGGGTAGATTTGAGAATTGGGTAGATAAAATTTCTTTCTGATTATTTCTTTCCGATTATGTAATATTTCTGATTATTAACTGCACTCAACTGAAATACAGCAAGGCTCTTGCCTAGGTGTTCAGGTACATTCAAAGCTGACATCTCCAAATAACTAGACCAAATGAGCTAGAATTTGCCCTGTTATGAAAAATCTATTCTGCCCATTCAGGTTACATTACAGAAGGAGCTGCAAATCACCACTAAGTTTTCTTTGAAGAAAGTATCTTACACAGCCTCAATTGTTTGTCCTTCAAATGACTGAAGAAAATCAAGCTTATGGGCATCATCAAAATATTCCTTCTGTAAATGAAATATGATTTCTTAATGGTTTCCATAATTACTCTGAGCAACACATATGAAATAAATCAGAGCTGTCTTCACTTGTTTTTCAGGAAACTGAAGCTCCTCAGAGTTGTAAGGGGAAACCAATGCCAAAGCACTCCTGAGAGTCCTCCAGGGGAATAGAGAACTATTCACCATCTTCCTTACTTGGGAACATATCATAGCTTTGCAGTGTAATAATAGGAGGTATCTTTCCAGGAGGAGTCCCTGATTGGTGCCAATGGTTAATGTATTCTGTGGCTAACCAAAAGTTTTGAGATTGGAGTCCATACACAGGCACCTTGAAAGAAAGGTTTGGCTATCTATTAATAAACAAACAAAAAACGAATGCAATAATAAATAAATAAATAAACTGGCCACTGAAAACCCTAAGAAACCCAGTTCTACTCTGACACAATGGAGTTGCCATGAGTTGAAGTTGACTAGACAGCAATGAGGAGCTCTGCTGGCATAGTGCCTAAGGCATTTGACTGCTGACCAGAAGGCTGGCAGTTCAAACTCACCAGCCACTCCTTGGAAGGAAGGTTGGGCAATCTACTTCCATAGTGATACCACCTCAGAAACTCAAGGAAGTGTCACTGTGAGTCGGATCTGACTCGCTGACAGTTCACTGCTGCTGCTGAGATGGCAATTGGCTTTTTGTTGTTGTTTGTTTCTAAGTCATGGCTTGGTGTTGTTAGAGCAAATAGACCTTATACATCACATGTCTTCCTTACCTGTTTCAGCTTCATAGGGTATGGGGATGCCGGCATGGCTCTCAAACCCTTGTCTCCAAAACAGTGCTCTGGGAAGCATTTGATAGGGTAGTGCAGTCATGAAAGACCCTCAATCCTCCCATACTCTAATTTGAAGGTCCTGCAGATGCCTATGTCCTCAAAACTCCAGTTTTAGATTTGGCTTTGTGTGATGTTTCTCTTATGGTACATGTATGATAAAGAACAAATGGTGCTAGAGAATCATTGACAATAAAAGTAGCCTTCTTGAAAATGCCTCTATGTCTGCATGGATGAGCGACAAGCCATGATACGTTCTCTGTTGCTCTGTGCAGTACGTTGTTATGTGTCCACGTTGATCATTGTCACAGTCTGAGGGCAGCTGCAGTACATGCTGGTGATCACTGTCCGCCATTCAGTGACTCTCTTCTGATTTTTATGTGAAAAAATCACCAGTTCATTCATCACTCATCAATCATTCTCCTCAGTGACTCATCATCTGAAAGTTTTATTGCTCAGTCCCCCTTTCAGAGTCTGGTAAATAGCATGTCATTCCAGCAAAAGGCAGAGGGGGCGGCAGCCCATCTGGACCCTCAAGTTTGATTTCATATTTATGCAACAGCTTAAATGTCAGTTTGAGTGAAAAACGACACCTCCAGCTTCTCACATTAGTGCGTGTGGCTGCTGCTGAGTGTTTCTTTCTTTTTTTTTTTTTTTAAGACAGCTCATGGTTTCCCTACTTGGTTCCCCTGAGGCAGAAATGGAAAGAAGACTGGATGGATGGAGGCGACCACAACTAGCTGTTTTTGCCAAAGAGGAGAAAGACAAAAATGAGAAAAAAAAACAAAAAAAAAAAGATCAAAAAGAAGAAATAGTCTGGTTGTTTAAGGGATTTTTGATTCATTGTGAAGAATCTTGAGACTTTCATGAGTTCTCAGCCCTCTAAGTTTTTGGTTGAAAAAGTGAATATAAAATTTCAGATGATAAAGATTTAGAAAAAGAAGTCATCTCTAATTCCATTGTTCTAACAATTGCTATTGTCATGCAGGTGTATTATCTCCAATTCAATTTTTATACACATGTAGTTTTGTAAAGTTCTAAATAAAATTGTGCATGTATGGAAACTGGAGGTCCATAACAGCTCAGGATTTTAAGAAAATCTTAGTTTGGGCCCAAGGAATGCTGCCTGCCCTGAGAAAAAAAATAGTCAAGCTAAATCACATATAAATGTCCTCAAGGCTGTTTATATGCACCTCTGAGATTTTGGACATTATCATTAAGGAGGATTTTTTCTCTTACTGGAGGGCAGGATAACTTATGTGACATAGAACAATGACCCCGTGGTGATGCATATGGGTTTGTTTGTGCAGGGGGTCTCTTACATGGGAGTCTGCATTCCCCTAAGACACTGACAAAATAGGAATGAGAGAGGGCTCAGTTCTTTGCTTTAGCTTCAGGAGACTCTGAGTTCTCTAGAGATGAATGAACTGCCTTTCTCCAGCCATGGGTGCTCCAGCCATGTTCAGGGTGAGGACAAAGCATCAGCAGAGTAGGAGCATACTCCTATATTGTCTTTGGTAGATGCAACTTGAGAAATAAATAGAAAGAGGGTTTGATACCTTAATAAGAATTGTTAACAACATTGTAGTGAAATGTCTCTGGGTAGTCGGAACAGTTTGCACTCAGCTGGTAACCAAAAAATTAGCAGTTTGAACTTATCCAGTGGTACCACTGAAGAAAAGATGTGGTGATCTGCTTTTAGAAAGATCATAGCCAAGAAAACCCTATGAAGTGATTCTACTTTGTAACACATGTGGTCACCGAGAGTCAGAATTGATGCAACAATAACAGGGGAAGAATGAAGACAGCAAGCAAACTAAGGAGGAAATGCAAACTTAAGTGGAAGTAAAAAGGGCAGCCTTACTCAAACTCTCTAGTGATGGCCTCTGGCAGTACGAGACAAGAGATATGAGCCCTAGGAGGTAGTGTGAAATCTTATGCTACAGACTGCTGAATTGGAACTTTTAGGTCCCTGCAGACTTGGTGGCACAAGACATAACATTGGGTGTGCAGGGATAGTACATGGGTACCGAAGACCTAGTGAGAGATGCTGGATCACAGATGAATTATGAGAGAGTCATAAATCTTGGTTTTCAGTTTGCTTTTTTCAAAGAAGAGGCATTTGAATGAGAAGGAAGTGAGATGCTTAGTTCTGTTTGGGACACTGAGCTGTTGTCATCTCTAGAAGGAGGACACCATTGTACTGCTGGTGTAGGATAAGTGGAAAGGAAGGAAAATCCATCTCATTCCACAGGTAAACTGTAAGATATTACAACTATGGCTTTTTTCTAGTCTAAATCTATCTAGTCTTTATCATTGATTTTACGGTATATATATATATATATATATATATATATATATGGAGAGAGAGAGATATCCCACCTCCATTGAGTCAGTTTTGACCCATAATGACCCCCACTGGGTTTCCAAAGCTGTAAATCTTTATGGAAGTAGATTTCCTTATCTGCCTCCTGCAGAGCAGCAGGTGGGTTTGAACCACTGACCTTCTGGTTAGCAGCCAAATACCTTATACACTACACCACCAGAGCTCCATATATGTATGTACTTAGAAACAACTACAAATGTCCACTAATAATTGGAATGTGGAACATCTGAAGTATGAATCTAGGAAAACTGGAAGTTGTCAAAAATAAAAGAGAATACATAAGATCGATATGCTAGGCACTAGTGAGCTAAAATGGACTAGTATTGGCAATTTGGAATCATATGATCTACTAGGCCAAGAACAACAAATTAAAGTGGGTCAGCTTCACACTCTTCATCAAAAAGAACATTTCAGTAATAGGAAAACATCCATACACCTATAAGGAAGGCTAGTTAATACAACTATTATTCAAATTTACACAACAATCACTAATGCCAAAGATGAAGATATTAAAGATTTTTACTGACTTCTATAGTCTGAAATTAAGCAGACATACAATCAAGATGCATTGATAATTTCCAGTGATTGGAATGTGAAAGCTGGAAATGAAGAAAGGCAGGTAGTTGAGAAATATGGCCTTGGTGATAGAAATAACTCCAGAGATTTCATGATAGGATTTTATCAGATTGCAAATACACTTTCCCAACAACATAACAGAAACTCTACATGTGGCCCTTGCCAGATGGAGTACACAGGAATCAAATTGACCATTCCTATGGAAAGAGATGATGGAGAGACTCAATAGCATCACTCAGGACAAGGCTGGGGCTGACTGTAGAAGAGACATCAATTGTTCATATGCCAGTTCAAGTTGAAACTGAGGAAAATTAAAACAAGTCCATGAAAGCCAAAACATGACCTTGAGTATATCACACCTGCATTGAGACCATCTAAAGAATCAATCTAACACATTGAACTGTAATGACTGAAGTCCAGACAAGTTGCAGGATGACATCAAGGACATCATACATGAAGAAAGTAAAACAAATCCTTAAAGAGACAAGAAAGAAAGACCAAAATGGATGTCAGAAGAGACTCTGAAACTTCCTCTTGAATATACAGTAGCTAAAATGAACAGAAGAAATGATGACATAAAAGAGCTGACCAGAAGGTTCCAAAGGGCTCCTCGAGAAGACTAAGTATTATAATGAAATATGAAAGACCTGGAGTTAGAAAATCAAAAGGGAAGATCATGCTTGGCATTTCTCAAGCTGAAAGAACTGAAAGAAAAATTCAAGGCTTGAATTGTAATGTTGAAGGATTCTATGGGCAAAATATTGAATAACACAGGAAGTATCTAAGGAAGATGGAAGTAATACATAGAGTCACTGTACCATAAAGAATTGATAGATGTCCAGTCATTTCAGGAGGTAGCATATAACTGAGAACTGGTGGTACTGAAAGAAGAAGTCTAAGCTGCAATGAAGGCATTAGTGAAAAACAAGTCTCCATGAATTGATGGAGTACCAATTGAGATGTTTCAAGAAATGAATGCAATGCTGGAGTCTCTCAACATCTATGCCAAGATCTTTGGAAGACAGCTGCTTGGCCAACTGACTAGAAGAGAATCATATATGTACACATTCCAAAGAAAGGTAATCCAACTGAATGCAGAACTTATCCAACAATATCATTAATTTCATACATAAGTAAAGTTTTGCTGAAGAGAATTTAAAAATTTTTGCAGGAGTACACTGACAGGGAACAGCCAGAAATTCAAGCTGGATTCAGAAGAGGACATGGAATGAGGAATATCATTGGTAGTGTCAGATGGATCTTGGCTGAAAGCAGAGAATATCACAAAGATATTGACCTGTGTTTTATTGACTATGCAAAGACATTTGACTGTGTGGATCATAAAATATGGATAACACCATGAAGAATGGGAATTTCAGAACAATTACTTGTGCTCATGAGAAACCTGTACATAGACCAAGAGGCTGTCATTTGAACAGAACAAGGGGACACTGCACGGTTTAAAATCAGGAAAGGTGTGCATCAAGGTTGCATCATCATACTTATGTAATCTTTGTGCTGAGCAAATAATCTGAGAAGTTGGACTACATGAAGAGCGGAGTATTGAGATTAGAGAAAGACTCATTAACAAGCTGTGCAGATGACACAACCTTGCTTGTTGAAAGTGAAGACCAACTGAAGCACTTGCTGTTGAAGATTAAAGACTCTTCAGTATGAATTACACCTCAACATAAAGAAAACAAAACTCCTCATAACTGGACCAATAAGCAACATCATGATAAATGGAGGAAAGACTGAAGATATCAAGAATTTTATTTTAATTGGATCCATAATCAATACCCATGGAACAAGTGCTCAAAAAAAAAAAAAAAAAAACCATATTGGACTGGGAAAATCTGCTGCAAATGGCCTCTTTAAAGTGTTAAATAGCAAAGGTGTCACTTTGAGGACTAAGGTGCATTTGACCCAAGCCATGGTATTTTCAATCATCTCTTATGTTGTAAAAGCTGACAGGGAGTAAAGATGACTGAAGAAGAACTGATGCCTTTGAATTATGGTGTTGACAAAGAATACTGAAAATACCATTGACTGCCAGAAGAACATACAGATTTGTCCTTGGAAGATGTACAGCCGAATGCTTCTTAGAAGCCAGGATGGCGAGAGTTAGACTTAGGTACTTTGGACATGCTATCAGGAGAGACCAGTCCCTAGAGGACATAATACTTGGTAATATAGATGGTTAGTGAAAAAGAGGAAGACTTTCAATGAGATGTATTAACACAGTGGCTGCAATAATGGGCTCAAACATAGCAACGATTATGACCATGGTGCAGAACCAGGTAGAATTTTGTTCTGTTTTATATGGGATTACTGTCAGTTGGAAACAACTTGACAGCATGTAAACAACACATATACATACATACATGCATATATATATATATATATATATATATATGTATGTTGCTGTTAGTTGCCATGCAGTTGGCTCAAACTCATAATGACTCTAGGTACAACATGCCCAGTAATGCATTATCCTCATGATCCTTGCTGTAATTGAGCCTGTCATTGCAGCCACTGTGTCAATCCGTCTTGTTGAAGGTCTTCCCCTTTTTTGCTGACACTTTACTTTACCAAGCATGATATCCTTCTCCAGGTAATAGTCTCTTCTAACAATATGACCAAAGGAGATGAGACAAAGTCTGGTTATTCTTGCCTCCAAGAAGCATTCTGGCTGCACTTCTTCCAGGAAAGATTTGTATATTGTTGTTGTTGTTATGTGCCGTTGAGTCGGACCTGACTCATAGCGACCCATCCATGGGTTTCTGAGGGAGTATCACTACGGAAGTAGATTGCCCAACCTTCTTTCAAGGAGTGGATGGTGGGTTTGAACCACCAGCCTTCTGGTTAGCAGTCAAGTGCCTTAGGCACTATGCTACCAGAGCTCCTGTTATTATTCATAACAATTTAATGAATGGGTCCTAATATATATACTTACAACAATTTAATGAATTTTTGTAAGTATACACACACACACACACACACACGTTTCTTAATTGCAGATCAATTCTATTGCTTTTAATGTTTTCTATTATAAATAATGCTATGGTGAATATTTTAGTACATATCTCCCTTCAAAATTTTGGAGTTTTCTGTTTGGATTTTATTGCCAGGAATGTAATATTTGAATCTAATAATATGAATATTCTTGGAATTCTTGTATGTGTATGAAATAATATAGCCAGAAAAACTGAAAAGACTGACACTTTGGTGAGGATCTCGATATAAAGGCACCGAAGAGCGTCAGCAGATCAAGTATAATCTGAATGAAGCTTTAGAGTTCTGACAGGGTCCTTTCTTAATTGTGATGGCTCAACAACTGTAACCCCAGGGAGAAAATTGGATCTTGGAATTTTTATATACTTATTAGAAAAAAGTACATTATTAAAGGCAGTGTGTTTGCTAGCACAAAGCCTGGACAAAGAGAGAGAAAGAAAAAGAGAAAGCCCCTGGTTGCAAAGGCCCCAGCAAAAGCAGAAGGCAGAGAGTAGCAGTATGAATAGAAGAGAGAAAGTCATATATGACTTCCATCATTCTCCACTGGCTATAAAGAAGGATGGGACCATCAGAAGCTAGTAACACCAAGGCAGGGGTAGGGAAGGAAAACGCAACCTGAAGCCAAGACCTAAAGGGGTATTACCCCTACCCATATGCCTCCTGCACCAAATAAATGAATCTAAGGCCAAATTCTCTGAGTAACTCAGAGAATAGGGCATTCTGACTGATTCATAAGAATATGAATGGGCTGGTTTATAGTATACTATTTTAATTTATTTCCAATTATAAAAATGAAATCTGTTCTGTAGAAAATTTAGAAAGTATAGGAAAAATACAGAAGGAAACAGAAATATCACAATGCTTATACCAGGAATGACATTTGTTAGCATTGCTATTTATTTCCTTCTTGAAACACACACATACATACACACACATACAAACATAAACGAGATCACATTTCATGTATTTTTAATTTGTATTATTATAAAATGTGTTATACTTCTTATGTTGGTGGCATTGTTTTTTTTTTTAAATTCTGTTATATCTGGTAATAAGATAAAAATGGATTTACATTAAGTTTTGTTTACATTTTTGACAATTTTTTTCAAAATACATTTCTTGACTTCAAATTATTAAGTGAAAGGATAAGTATGAATCTAAAGATTTGTTACATTTAGATCAATTGAAGTAAGAGCACACCAGTTTCACTATACTTATATAAGCAAAAGATCTTATTTTGTTTTAAAATCTTTGTTGGGCTTCCTTTGAAGTCAGGGGATACCAAGTCCCTCTTCACCTTCTGCTTTTCAACTTCAGCCTTGATTCTGGAATTAATTTATTTTAGGATAAAAGAAAAAAGAGCCTTCAAGGAATGCCAGGGTTAGAAAGAAGATAGCTACAACAGGACTACATGCTGGAACAAGACGGAAGAGAAGCAATTTAAAAAGAAAACTCAGAAGATGTTGGTTTCGCCAGTACATTAAATTATTAAAAAGCATCAAGTGACAATAAGGAAAATAAGTTATGAAGCCCTATTGATTTGTTACACTATGAATGAGAATAAGAGTCTGAGTATGAGAAAGAGAGACGGAGAGAAAAAGAGAAAGAAGAAGGAGAGAAAGACAGACAGAAAGAGAGAAAGAGAAGGAAAGAAAGGAAAAAGAGAGTGCTAGTCAACTTTGGTCTGGAAAAGGAGTCTTTCTTCAAATGCAATTTGGAAATGGATGGGAGATAAATCAGAAATAAATCAATAAATACTTTTGAATATCTTATCCTTGTATTTTATATGAGCTCAGAATCCTCTGGCTATCATTTTTATTAGGAGATGCAAATACTGAAAAATCCAACCATCACAATTTTTAGTCAGTGCAATTATACTTAGGTTTATAACACTATTCAGAATTATGGTTTTTGTTTTTATTTTATACTTTTTATCTATAAACCTAATATCAAGAAGATAGGTTTGTTTTTTTTTTTAGAGTTGGCTGATTGTCTTTTATACCTGATGATTATATATTATTTTATTTACATAGAACTGTTTGGGAAACAGTTCTCAAGGACTTCAATGTAAAACACAAACACACACACTCAATTTCTCAGCAGCATGATAGAAGTGTAATTTCTAATGTGAGTCCCTTCTTACTTCTCTCAATAATTCTCAATCCCTCTAGTTTTATCTCTGGACTTTGAGTATAATTTTAATTTTATATTTATATCATCTAACTTTATTATCACATCTCTTTTGATCTCCACGTGGTTCTGTGTCTTCAGGCTAAATTTGCCTTAGGGCAGGGTAGTAAACCATTCAGTGAGATGATGTCAAGCTGCTGATTATAATTCTTCTTGTCCTGTAGTGAAGGCATGGCAGCTCTCAGAGCAGGCACAGTGCAAAGTGAGGCTTCCATCCTGCTAAGAAAAAAATCTCCTCTTATATTCCGCTAATGACAGATTCATTTATGTTAGTGGTTCTCAATCTTGTTCTGTTGGCAAAACACCTGGAAGAAGTAGTGTTCTGAGAAGAACGCCATGAAATATTGATATACTTAATTCCATTTACAAACTAAGAACACTTAACCAGCAGAAAATGTAACTATATCACAAGCTGCAATATGAAATCATAATCACATATGCCAATGAACTAAGGATGATTCTATGATTTTTCCTGGGCAAATTATTATTATTAGTACTTAATAATTTCTCTTTTTATTTGTTAGGACTCACCCATGGCAAAACTCTAGCAGATATCAAAGATTTAAGACAACCTTTTATTTTCTCATGGGAAAAAAAAAAACCACAACAACAAAACAACTTTAAATAGAGAAAATTCTATTCACTGAAATGCCTTTTCTTTGTGAATTCCAATGTAAACAACTACCATTATCTGATTTCAGCAACACTAGCATTGCTTGAGAACTATTAGTTTGTTCCATTAACCTTCTCTTTAAAAATGCAAACATTCCCTTAGAGGTTAAACTGGGCCACAGCTAACATGTTATTGTGAATTACTTTATTCAGATAATCACTGACTGTCTAGTTATCTATTAGCTTTTCTTTAGTCCATAATTGTGGTTTTTCAAGATTAAAATTTTAGCTGCAGATTCCTTAGTTTCAAATATATATATACGAACTGCTTTTCCAGTCTTCCATACTTACAACCTCGGGGTCATTATTGAATCTTCTTGTCCTTAACCTTTATCCATTTGTTTTAATTATTTTATGCTTTATCACAAATGATCCCAACATTTACTGACTTAAAACAACAAGCATTAATTTCACTTATCAATCTAAAATTTGAACAGGACTTGAAGAGGAAAGCATGTCTCTGCTCTACATGGAGTTATTTGGAGCAGCCCTGCTAAAGATTGGAGTTTCAACTTCTGCCCTGAGTCACTTACATGGCTGATAAGTTGGTGCTGGCTGTCATTTGGGAGCTTGCTGTTCTGGAGCCAGCTTTATCGATTCACAAGAGGTGACTATGTGCATTTCTTTCCCAATTCTCTTTTCAGTGGCATCTTGTTTTTGGTTTGAGTTGGCCATACCTATTGCTGTTGAGTCAATTCTGATTCATAGTAACCCTATAGGACAGAATAGAACTGCACAATATGGTTTCCAAGGCTGTAATCTTTATGGAAGCAGACTGCCAATCTTTTTCCTGCTGAGTGGCTGGTGGGTTTGAACTGCTGACATTTCAGTTAGAAGCCAAGCACTTAACCATTGAGTCAATTCTGACTCATAGTAACCCTATAGGACAGAGCAGAACTGCACAATATGGTTTCCAAGGCTATAATCTTTATGGAAGCACACTGCCAATCTTTTTCCTGCTGAGTGGCTGGTGGGTTTGAACTACTGACATTTCAGTTAGAAGCCAATCACTTAACCATGGTAATACCAAGGATCCTTCAAAACTGGCTACAATAGGAATATTTACAATATGGAAATTGGCAAATGCTACAAGTCAGGTTTCTTCCCTCTCCATCTGGTGGTGCAATGTTTAAGAGCACATCACTGCCTGGGAGGTCAGCTACAGCTGAGGACCAGGGGCCTTAGAATCTCTCCTTGCTGGTCTTTCCACATGGGCTTCTTCACAATAAAATGATTAAGTTCCAAGAACAAACATCCCAAGTGAGAGAGGGAGCACCAGGTGGAAGCTGTATCATTTTTTATAATATAGCCTCAGAAGGAGTATAACATCACTTCCACTATATTAGTTCAGGTGACCACAAAGACCGTCCCAGATTTGAGAGAGGTTACTTATACTCCACTTCTAAATAGGAAAATGACAAATTCTGGCTAAACTTATCAGACCTGAAATATTGTGGACACTTTTGTAAAATTAAATCAGCTACACCATTCTATCCAATCAGGCAGTCATGGATCTTTTCCTTCAGTATGTCTTGGAAATCTAGGGATAATTTTTAAAAGTTGAGAAAGGGCATCCGATCATAAAAAATGTAGTTGAAGTGTATAAGCTAAGCCAAGGAATTGCCAAAGGGCAAAATACATTCAGCAATATAAGGGAAGTATTCCACCCAGCTGGAAGTAATGAGTTTGCTTTTTAAGTCCCAACCCACTGCTGTCGAGTTGAATCAGACTCATACTGACTGCTCCGTGAGTTTCTGAGGCAGTATCACTATGGAAGTAGATTGCCCAACTTTCCTTCTGAATAGGGGCTGGTGGTTTTGAACCACCAGCCTTCTAGTTAGCAGTCAAATACCTTAGACATTATACCACCAGAGCTCCTTGCTTTGTAAGTATGGGAGTGCTAAAGTTAGCTAGGTACGTTATGACGAAATTCTAGATGACTTCTGTATTAGTTTTCTTTTGCTATGTAATGTGTCACCATGAATTTAATGACTTTAAGCAATACAAATTTATTGTCTTATAGTTTCTGTGGGTCAGGAGTTCTACATGTTTTAGCTGGATTCTTTCTTTAGCATCTCATAAAAATGAAAATAAAAGTATCAGTTGGTTATGTCCTCATTTGGAGGCAAAGATATGTTTCCTAGCTCCCTCAAACTGAAGGCAAAGTACAAATCCTTGTGATTATAGAAATGAAGTCCCCGTTGCCTGCTAGCTGTCAACTGGGGAATGCTCCCAGATCCTAGAGGCTGTTCTCAGGTTCTTGCCACATAGAGAAGCTCTCTCAAGTTGAACCTCTCCCTCTTAGATTCTTTCTAAATTTCTGCTTTTGTGATCAGCTAGAGAAATCTCTCTGCTTTTTAAGGGCTTTTGTGATTAGATCAGACTCACTTGGATCATGTCTTAAACTCAATTGTGCCATCTAACATAACCTGATCACTGAGTGAAATCCATCAAACCCACAGTCCTGAGGATTATTTGGAGTTGGGGGGTGGTGAGCGGGAAATCCTTGGGTCATCTTAGAAGTCTGTCTACCACAATCTGGAATGACAGGCTAAAGATCCTTCTGACTGGTTAATGACACATTCCCAGCAGTGTGCTAGCCTGGAGAATGTAGCCAGCTAATTCTCTTACTTCATTCTTATGAGATGCTAAACAAAGAACCCAGCTAAAGCATTCCAGTCTCTTGACCCACAGAAAATATAAGGGAAAAAGATAATATCCATATTACTAACTTCTCTATCCACAGGGCTCTCATGAAACTCAAGTGGATGTGGCAATGTTTTGAGAAACTCAGTGCTGTTGATTCTGTATTGAAGAAGCTCTACTTGTCACAATCCTATCATACTCTGCCATCAAGTCTCAATTCTGATTCCATGGACTCCAGCTTTTTTCATCCTTCCAGCAATCTTACCTTCCCCTGATCTCTCATAACATTTCGTCTGGTTGTCTTTCCTTATGCTGTTTTGTGTATATAATTTTTATTTTGTAAAATAACAATTTATTATAGTTATTTACTATAGTTTTGTATGTGTATATCTTATTTTCCTTTTTGACCTGAAAGCTTTTTGAGGGTCTTTCCATTGCTCACAGAACCTATGAAAAACCTAACATAATGCCTCCCACACAAAAGAGCCTCCTTAAATATTTGATTGAAGAATGAATGAAGATTAACTTGCTGGAATAGCCAATAGCATTAGAATGGTTATTAAATGGAAGAACAAACTAAGTTACAATGAGAATTTTTGTTCCAATGTATCTGTAACCATGTGTGTGTGTGTGTGCATCTAACATAGAAGATACTTAAGTGAACTCTGCTGGAATAAATGTCTTGGCTCAGTATAAACATATGCTTTGACCTAACACTTTGTGTCAGATGCTTTGTTATGGCAGCAACCATGCCTTTCTCTAGTCTTGGTGTGGAATCTGCCTATCTAGCTTAATAAATATTGAATGAATGAATGAATGAATGAGTGAAAAAAATATTGCCTCTGGTATGGCTCTCAAGGGAAAAAAAAAAAAAAAAAAGACACTCTCTGATGCAATCCCACGGCCTCATTTTACTGGTTACCTGTCTCCAAGGCAAGTATGAACTGGGACTCATACATGAAGGAGTCAGAAGGGGTTACATTGCAGGTCAGGGTCTGTTCATGCCTCTTATTATGGTCTCAAGAATCCAAAAGCTTGAATTTCAGTGACAGCCATTAATCCCACAGTGCTCCAATTTCTGAATGCTGAAGTGGCCTTCCCTCATAGGAGCTTAGACTCCCAACAGGCAGCAACCTCAGTTGGCTTTCCAGGCAGGCTCCCCTCCTGCAGACCCAGGGCTAGCTTTTTGTCCAAGGCAATCCACATACAATGCCATGAAGAGACAGTGTCAAAAAGGAAGCTTAGAAATTACAGCTCTGCATTGTCTATAATAAAGTATAAATCCAGTAAAGGTAGTGAAGTGATAAAAATAGCAGGGTTATTATGCTCATCTCTAATGCATTTAATGTAACAATAGATTATTCCATTGTCACTAAATGAAGGGAAAGTAGGAGGATCTAATTCTATCTCTAGATGCCTTAATAAGTACTTCATTGTCAGTAAAATCATTTATATTGTTCAGTCTCCAAATGAAAGAGTGTAGAGTGGTATGTACTTTCTCAGAGAACTGAAGGACTGTGAAGGGACTTCAGATCGGGTGGCAGAGTGAAACTGCAGCCAGGAAGGAGGCTGGCGATGAACTGCTGTTTGTTCTGAAATGAAGTACTTCACTGTAGTGGGATATTGGAGGTGGTGTTTAGGTGAGATGGAATTGACAAATGCGTCTCTTTATCCACCTCCTCACACTTTCATGAACGTGTGATTTTGTGTCAGGATTTGGAGATGAGGTTTTTCTATTCTATAGGCTTCTTGTCAGTATGAATGAAGACCCCGCGTTAGCAAGACTGCATTAACGCCCGTGGTCTGTAGGCGGAGCTTTTGCTCTAGATTGAGCCACCTTCAGGTTCAAGGCAAGAGCTGCTTTGCGAACTGTGTCAGCTCTCGGCATGGCAGCTGCAGGCTTGTGAAATCTCAGTACCCAGGGACACCTAATCGAAGAGCCCCAACACACACGTCCTCATGCCAAATCCACATAGCCTTAGGATTCGCTCATCATCCATTCATGTTCTATGGATGGGCAGAACCAGAACTGACTCACAGGAATGGGTCATGGATTACATTTCTGCTCGTTTATAGCAGAATCTGTCTATCTACCTATTCACAATATTGCATTTATTATTTCTGCTTTGTATTATACACCAAACCAAAACCCAACCCACTGCCATTGAGCCCATTCCGACTCATAGCGACCCCATGTTTCCAAGGGGGTAAATCTTTACGGAAATAAATTGCCTGGTTTTCATTCCACGGAGTGGCTGGTGGGTTTGAACCACCAGACTTCTGGTTAGGGGTCAAATGCTTTGGACACTGCACCACCAGAGCTCCTATACATTAAATATATAGCAGAAATATATATATTTTAATTAATTAAATAAAAAATATATTTATATTTTTCCTTTCTTGTTTCATTTCCTTCTTCTCTTCCTTAAAGTCTTTAGAAATGTCAAGTTTAGGAAGTTTGAAAATAATTATAAGGGTCCACGGGTTTGTTGATGGCTGGAAGGGGAAAACAATTTGAGAATTAAAACCAAAACCACACCCAGTGCCACTGAGTTGATTCTGACTCATAGTGAGCCTCAAGAATAGAATAGAACTGCCCTATAGGGTTTCCAAGGCTGTAAATCTTTATGGAAGCAGACAGTCTCATCTTTCTCTGGCAGAATTGCTGGTGGGTTCAAACTGCTCACCTTATGGATGGCAGACAAGTGCATAACCACTGTGATACCACGGCTCCTGTTAGAGAA
>NW_006921701.1:1087360-1099883 GCF_000298275.1 Orycteropus afer afer | reverse complement strand
AGGCTCAGGGGTCCAAGATTATCTTCTGTGTCTGTTTTAATTGGTTTCCCTTTTCTTTGTTGAAGAGGGTCTGTGCAATCCTTCTGCCTAGTCCACCATCTTGCCCCGCCTCTAGTCATACTGTTTTAAGATTATAAACAGAGCTTGCTCTCTCTACACAGACACACACACACTCACACACACAACTGGAAGTCACATATGAACCACCCAGCAGTGGTTACCATCTCAGCTCAGGTGTCTGACCACACCTCATATTCTTATATAAGGAATCAAAAAGCCTGAGTTTCAATGATGTCCATTAAACCCACAATGTTCCAATTTCTGAATCTTGAAATGACTTTCCTTCATAGGAGTTTTGAAATGACTTTCCTTCATAGGAGTTATGAAAGACATTTGTATGTATTTGTTTATATCTCATGAGTAAAAGCATATTAATTCTATGGACTAGAATTCTACACTAGCAAATATGGTAACTGCTAGCCACTGTGACTATTTAAAATGAAATTTAAGTTAATAGAAAGTAAATAAAATGAAACATTCACTATCTCAATTCCACTAGTCACATTTCACACATTTCAAGTAGTCAATATCCATATGAGGCTAGTGGCTAGGAAAGGAGAGAGAGAGAAGGAGGTGTGGGGAAGAGACAGAGAGAGAGAGAAAGAAAGAGAGAGAGAAGGGAAGGTGGGAGAGAGGGAGAGATTGAGGGAGCAAGTGCGTGTGTGTTACGTAGTGCCTAAGGCATTTGACTGCTAACCAGAAGGCTGGTGGTTCAAACACACCAGCCACTCCTCAGAAAGAAGGTTGCACAATCTACTTCCGTAGTGATACCATCTTGGAAACCCAAAGAGGGATCTCTCTCTCTCTCTCTCTATATATATATAAAATACATACATACACACACACACATACACACAGAGATACATATATGTATAAATGAGCTCTGGTGGTGTATTGGTTAAGGAATTTGTCTACTAGCCAGAAGGTCAGTGGTTCAAGCCCACCAGCTGCTCCTTGGGAGGAAGATGAAGCAACATACTTCTGTAAAGATTTACAGCCTCAGAAACCCAAGGGGTTGCTATGAGTCAGAATCAACTCAATGACAGTGAATTTTGGATACGCACACACGTGTGTGTATGTCTATGTGTATATATGTATATATGTGTATGTGTGTATGTATATGCATGTATATATGTATATGTGTGTATGTGTATATATACACACACACACACACTATGTACACACACACGCACACACCCTAGTGATACAGTGGTTAATGCATTTGGCTGCTAACCAAAAGTTTAGTGGTATGAATCCATCAGCTGCTCCATGGAACAAAGATAAGACAATATGCTTCTGTAAAGATTTATAGCCTTGGAAACCAATGAGATAGGACAATTGAGAGAGAAAGAATGAGAGAGACAGAGACACAGAGACACAGAGAGCATTCAAAATACATTGTTGTGACTGGGGAATGCTGCACATAGACATAGTACTAAGGAGGCTTTCAGAAAGACATTTTGATTTTATAGAGCTCTGAGACTCCACAAATAAAGGCTTTTAAAACCATGTGGCATTTTTTGCTACTATAAAACCAAAACACTCACTGCCATCAGTCGATTCTAACTCATAGCGGCCCCTCCTTGGGTTTCCGAGGTAGTATCTCTATGGAAAGGAGCTCTTGTGGTGTAGTGCAGGCACTTGACTGCTAATCAGAAAGCTGGTGGTTCAAACCTACCAGCCACTTGTCAGAAGGAAAGTTGGGCAATCTACTTTCATAGTGATATATCACCTTAGAAACCGAAGGAGGGATCACTGCCAATGCGACGGCAGTGGGTTTTTTTTTTTTTTTTTTGTTTATCTCTGCAAAAGTAGATTGCCCAACCTTCCTTCTGGGGAGTGGTAAAAGTATGTCTAGGTGCCATCACCTCTTGATACTTTTCATGTTGTCTGGATGAAAATAAAATGAGACTTCCTTTTGAATCATAGACCACAGATTTCTACACCTAATCTACACAATACCAACCCACTCACTGGAAAGTTCAAGAAAGAAAGAGAGAGGGAGAGAGAAAAGATTTTCAGTTAGTTATTTTTTCTACACAAGATGAAATAACTAATTTGATTGGTTTATTGCCATTGAATTACAATTATTTTGGTGTCACATAAGTATCCTTGGAAAGTCATGGGATGAGAAGTGCCTAAAACTACAGGTTTTCATGTTAACTATTTTAGACCAAGAATTATCTCCCTAATACTGAAAGATTTTTGGAATTTAGATTTGATAGCTCCACTGTATAATATTCTAATATTAGTAGCTCTGTTGAAAGTTCATACTTTTAACTAAGCAATAGTTCTTTTTGCCATATTTACAATATACACCCATTGCCTTTTGATCTTTCACTTAGTATCTATGGAAAAGAAAGAAAATGTTTTAGCTGTCACAAGCCGTATAATGTTTCCTTGAACTCTGAAAGACTGTGAGGAGAATAATAATACTGAGGACTCAGATTTCCTTGCAGCCCTTTCCTTTTTCTTGTAAATTTTGCTGTTCTCACTGACACAATATGACAGGTAAGGCCAGTAGATCTGGACCTTCTACGTTTTACTTTCCTCCTCTTTAATGTCCAGTCTACAGCTTTTTAGCACTAGCAATTCGATTACATTTTTTTTTTTTTTCATAGTATGGCTAGGCACTGAAGAATTGGTTCATAATACCACTCTTTCTAGTATCCTGAAATGTAAATCAAAATGTAGGTTTATTAATTTACAGCTGGAGAAAACCCTGGTCTGAGACTGTAAGTTCACTCAGAAAAATGCATGACAGTTCAGAAGGTTTCTTGGTGAATATAGAATCAGAGCTTGATGTCCTCAAGGGACAATCCTGTCAAACCTTGGTAGCTTGATGAATTGTCTCTCTCCTCCCAAGAGATGTTTCTGTCTGAAGAGCCAAAATGTTTCTAGTCTGAGCACCCTCATCCTGGAACAGAGCAGGAAACACACAAACCCCCACTTCTCCGCTCTTCTCTCTGATGGCCCTTGTCACAGCTTTTGTTGTTGCATTAGTCCCTTCCTTTTTCATTTAGCATCCTTCTGTAACAGTTTACAGTTGACAAACTTCCAGGTTGCTTTTAATTAATTACAGCTTAGGTTGGCTACCTCCTAGTGACATTTAGGGAAACATTATAAACTCATTTGGTAGTACATCTCCAAGTCAACTGATACCGTAAGTTACGTCTGGGGAAGAATTTTTGTTTTTTTGACATCTCTTCATTCATTCACTTATTCACTCATTTATTCAGTATTAATTCCTACTATTTCTAGTAATCAAGAGGAGCTCTGGCAATATAAAGATGAACAAAACTCCTCCAGATTTTCTGGAATTCACACTCCAGAGACAGATTCATAAACAAATATATTCACTGCTGTATGTTCTATAGTTCAAATAACAAAACCAAACCAAACATGTTGCCATTGAGTCAACTCTGAATCATAACATCCCAGTGTGTTACAGAGTAGAATTATTCCATGGGTTTTCTTGGCTATAATCTATATGGAAGTAGATCATCAGGACTTTCTTCCATGACATTGCTGGGTGGGTTTGAGCCACCAACCTTTAGGTTAGCAGTCGAGTGCAAATCATCTGTGCCATCCAGATACCTATACTAGAGATAAATACAGATTATTTTGGAAGCATGAAGCAATCGACTGAGTATTTTGGAGAACATATTCTCATTAACGTCATTTCCTAAGAGAAGTTTTCTACGATGTCTATTTGACTCTTTTTTGTTCTGTATCTTGGGACTAGTAACAATAATGACAGCAACTGGAAAATTAACTGTTATTTCTTGAGCATCTACCAAGTGCTTTGCTGTTGTTAGGTGCCATCTAGTTGGCTCTGACTCATAGCAATCTTATGTACCACAGAACAAAGCACTGGCCAGTTCTGTGCCCCTCACAATCCTTGCTATTCCTGAGCCCATAGTAAATAAAACACAGGTAGATATCTTTCTGGTATGCTTTGCTTCAACATCCATCTCACATCAACAATGATATCACTCATTCCACATCCTCTTGTGAATCCAGCCTGCACTTTTGGAAGTTCCCTGCCAATATACTGCTATAACTGATTTTGAATTAGCTTTGATTAAGATTTTACTTGCATGTAATATTAATGATATTGTTCAATAATTTCCACAGTCTGTTGGATCACCTTTCATTGGAATTGGAACAAATTTCAATCTCTTCTCATTGACCATATGCTTCTTGTTGTTGTTGGTAGGTGCTGTTGAGTCATCTCTGACTCGTAGTGACCCTATTATGTACAACAGAATGAAACACTGCCCAGTCCTGTGCCAGCCTCATGATCCCCGCTATACCTGAGCTCATTGTTGCAGCCACTGTGTCAATCCATCTTGCTGAGGACCTTCCCCTTAACACCATTTGAATATACACTAAATAAATACCTTATATAATTTGATCTTTATGACAGCACCTAGAAGACAGTATCTCTAGATAATGGAAGAGAAAACTAGAACTCAGAGCACCTAGATTCTTGCTTCTGACCACATAAACAGAAAAGGATAGAGGGAGTTTGAACCAATGTTGATGTCAAAATCCACATTCATTTGACCATATCACATGTCACCTAAGATGTCCTTGAGTACTTAGCCCTCTATCAGGACTCTGCCAAGTGGTATTATATAATAAGGACTGTGTGGGTCTGCTAGAGGTTCCTCATCCATTTGCATGGAATGAGTAGATCACCTAAAGCTAAAAATCCTTCATGTCATATAACCTGAGGGGAACTACAAACAGATACACTAGAATTGTGTTGTAAAACTCAGATGACAACACATGAGGTAAACACATTGAATTATGAGAAATGTCCATTTTTAGAAACCCATCAAAATTGTGTGGTGGTTTTCATGAATTTTGAAACTATTTGCAAATATAAAAAGAGGATCTGTGCATTTGTTGGGTGAGTAGAAGCAGTAGGGGACAATGGTGCCTGCAACTGGTGTAGCTGCCAATGGCTGGATCTATCCTCTCTGGGACCATTATGACCTCATTTCTCTCATCTCAAGTAGAGTAATTCAGTTTTTTTTTTCTTTCTCAATTTTCTCATAACCTGCTGGCTTGATTCTATCTATGAGGCTAAACCAGTGGGATGTGGCTTTCAGTGAAGAACCTGAGAAGTGGAGTTTCTAGCCACAGTTAAAGGGCATTGAACTGTACATCTGTGATGGATTTTCCAGGGAGTCTCCTACTTCCTCTCAGCCTCAATTTCTTCACCAGGAAGTATTCATTTCCTTTTCTAATCTCTTCTGTAGATTCTTGATTGCTGCTTCCAATAGGTAATGACACACGCCTTTTTACTCTTTGTCTTTTGTTAGTGTTCTTTGCTATCCTCTCTAGTCCCCCTTAGTATCTCTTGAACATCTACCACAATTAGGAAGCAAAGCAAGTGGGAAAATGCTGTCTCTGATGCTGCTTCCAGGGAAAGATACACCATCTACAGGGCAAGATTGAAGAAAACACCAGAAGGCACCCAAGATTCCTCCTCTTTCTGCCTTCCACATCGGTTTTAGAGAAGTAAGAGAAAGGAATGGAACCTCATGCACAGATGTACTTGCTAGGCAGTAAAGGCAGAATGGACCTTTGGTCCTTGATGAACACATACCCCTTTCCAGCCCCTGGCACACACATGTTGTTGTTGTTGTTGTTATGTGCCGTCAAGTCTGACTCGACTCATAGCGACCCCTCCTTGGGTTTCCGAGGCAGTATCACTACGGAAGTAGATTGTCCCATCTTCCTTCCGAGGAGCGGCTGGTGGGTTTGAACCACCAGCCTTCTGGTTAGCAGTCAAGTGCCTTAGCCACTATGCTACCAGAGTTCCCGACACACACATACACATTGAGAATATAAGGGAAGAGTCTGGGGGAGGCACCTTATTTCAGTGTTCCCTGGGAACAATGAAACAGAGAGGGGAAGAAATATAATATGGCAATCTTACTGTCCCACTATGCCCTCTGCTCTCCTGCCCAGCACATGATAGCACAATAAGAGGAGTGCAGATCTACTGTAATGTAAGAAAATCCTAAAAGTAGTGACAAAAGGATTCAATTATATTACCTCCTTAGCATACTGCTATCTGAGTCTGAGATTGGTGAAAAGCTGGATGGATTTTTCAGTGGAGCCAAGGCTCAGACTCAGGAAAACGTGAGCTTTAGTGCTAACTTTACCTTTTACTGCTTATGAGATCTTGACCATTTATATCATTTCTTCCTACCTTAACTTCTGTCAAATGAAAATATTAATAATTTTTTTTTTGCCTTGCCCTAGTTATTGTGAAACTCTAATTAGATAATGGATGAGAAAGCACATTGAAAATTCTAACACACTAATAAAGTGCAATGTATCATATTATACAACAGTAAGTCCTCCATCTGCTCCTGTTTAGTAGGAACCAACTAGGCTATAATTGTAAGAAATGCAAAGGAAGGCTTATTTCTTCTTTCCTGAGCATGAATTGATGTCTGGGCATTTGAAAGAAGTTTGCCTACTTTTGAGGCTCCAGAATAATTTATTAAATGTAATAATTGCTTGCATTGGAGGAATCATGGTGGTTAACAGCATGAGCCTTGAAGTCACAGATCCAAACCAAACCAAACGTGCGGCTGTCTAGTTAGATCCAACTCACATATAGTAGGCTCAAATGCTAACACTGCATTTACCATTTGTGTAATTTTTAGCAAGTCTTATGACTGCTCCATGACTCAGTTTATCCATCTGTAAAATGAGCATTATAGCAGTAGTTCCTCATAAGGTTGTTATAAGAATTGAATGGATTAACATATATAAGTAACTTAGAAGGGTGCTTGTCATGGATTGAATTGGGACCCCCAAAATATGTGTTAACTTGGCTAAGCCAGGATTCTTAGTATTATGTGATTATCTTCCATTTTGTGATCTGATGTGATTACCCTCTGTACTATAAATCATAGCCTCTAACCTCTAAGATGTTAATGAGGTAGGATTAGAAGAAGTTATATTAATGAGGCAGGATACAATCTACAGGATTAGGTTGTATCTTGAGTCAATCTTTGTGAAATTAAACAAGGACTTTCCCCAGAGCTGACAGTGATAAAAAGCCTTTTCTTAGAGCTGGCACTCTGAATTTGGACTTCTAGCCTCCTAAACCGTGAGAAAATAAATTCCTGTTCTTCAAAGCCATCTACTTGTGGTATTTCTGTTATAACACCACTAGATAACTAAGACAGTGCCTGATATATATTTGCTTTTATTTTTATTCCTATTAGATAAGTTAATATGTTTCCAAGAATGTTTGCAATTACATTTCACTAGATTGTCATCACAGCAACTTCAAGAGGTAGCAGTCATATTTTATAGGTTAGTAACCTATTGCTGCAGCTACTTGCTGAAGTTCACAGAACTAATTAATGGAAACACAGCAGCAAGTGTCCAGGGCTTTTTTCAATATGCTTTGACTGTTGTCCCCTATTATCCTGAAACTGGAGAAATGGTTGGAGACACAAATGATGGTCAACCTACTTAAGAAGCAATCATAACACACTAATTACATAGACAAGAATTGAGACTTACTTTTACTTTTAATCAAAAATTTCAAGTGAATTTAAGAACTTCATTAAATTATCAAGTATGTGAAATTAACTTTTATACTAGAGTTTATTTTTAGCATTAAATGGATTTTTTCCTTTTTTTTTTACAGAAAACAGTATTCATTTTACTATTTAAAACGTATTCCTACTGATATAGGTTCCATTTGAAACACAGAGCTCAACAAATAATTTAGAGATTAAAATATAGAAAAGGACACCTAACTTAATGCTAAGCTACCCTTCTTTTTCTGCTAGAGCTAATTCAGAACAAATACACATGTTTACATGCGATTTTTATTTTATTCAAAATAAGAAAAAAATACATTCAAAATAAAAATAGCTTTATTAGATCCTTCAGAGGAAAAGATACATTTTTACAACTTAGATTACCTACATACTGAATATAAGAATATCAATGAAATAATTGGCACTGAATTTCAGTTATAAAAATGTCAATTTGGAGGCATAGCTGAGAAGTAACAGTGAAGTAGTAGGTTTCTGGTAGTTCATCCTGAAACTGTCTAATGGGTAGAGGGACTTGAACATAGATGGACAGCATATAGCTGAGGAGTGGGAGTCAATCATTATTGATTTAAATAAAATGTAAGAGGTAGACCCTCCCCGAACCACAGGGATCAGCTACTAATTCTCACAGGACACTGAGTCTGGCTAAAGTCTGGGTTTCCTAATGCAAGAGTCAAAGCTTGTTGCATTGTTTCATTTTCTTTCTTGACAAGAGAAAGCATATGCATTCACCCAAAGAGACCTTTTTCTTCTTTTTTTCTTTTTTCATTCTGCAACCAAACCTAAGCAGACATTTATGGAATGAGAATTTATATAAAGAACTTTGAGTAACACATTGGACAGTATCTTCAATGACAGCCTGTATGAAAGAAACCAAAATCCTTCTTAAATAGACAGTTCTTATTTTTACTTTCAGAGCATTAAATTCTAACTTAGTGAAGTGTTTTTATTTATTTATTATTTTTGAGAAGGTGATTAGAAAAAGCAGAGCTAATACATAAAATTACTTTGCCTTTTGATAATTTACCTTACACAAGTGCAGAATCACAGAATCTACAGAATCTACTTTGGGGTCAAGATTCCTGTGCCTACAGGGAGCCTGACCAATAACATCAGTGAATGAACTAGACTGGGCAGCAGCAATGACAAGCAGGAAAGCATGGCCTCAGATGAACGGGCAGCAACTTCTCAGCCCCAACTGATGGGAACAATGTGACAGTGTGGGCCAGTGTCATCAGATCAGATCTTTCAAGAAGAGCAACAAACTTGCTTCTATGTGAAATCTTCTTGTTTTAAAGTATTGACAACTAATTCATGTTTTTTTAAACAAACTATGTGACATGTTTTCTATCACTCATCTGCCAGTTTGTCATACTGTAGTGGCTTGTGTATTGCAACAACAATATGTGACATCTGAAAAATGACATATGCTGTAGTTCTTAGGTGCCATCAAGTCAGCTCTGACATATAGTGACTGTATGTACAAAAGAAAGAAACACTGCCGGCTCCTGCACCATCCTAAAAATCTTGCTATGCTTGAGCCCATCATTGCAGACACTACTGGGTCAATCCTTCTCATCAAAGGTTTTCCCCCTTTTTGGTGTCCCTGTACTTTGCCAAGCATGATATCCTTCTCCAGGGAATGGTCCCTTCTGACAATGTAATGAAAGTACGTGAGATGAAATTTGGCCATTGCATTCCAATTGCACTTCTTCCAGAACAGATTTGTTTGCTCTTCTGGCAGTCTATGGTAGCTCCAATATTCGTAGCCAAAACTAAAATTCAAAGGCATCAATTCCTCAGTCTTCCTTATTTATTGTCCAGCTTTCACATGAATATGAGGCAATTGAAGGCCATGGCTTGTGATGGGGATACCTTAGACTTCAAAGTGACGTCTTCACTATTTAACACTTTAAAGAGGTTCCTTGCAGTAGATTTTCCCAGTGCAATACAATGTGTAATTTCTTGACTATTGCTTCCATGGGCATTGATTATGTATCCAAGTAAAATAAAATCCCTGACAACTTCAATCTTTCCACTATTTATCATAATGTTGCTTATTGGTCCATTTGTGAGAATTTTTCTTTTCTTTATGTTGAGATGTAACCTATACTGAAGACTGTAGTCTTCCATCTTCATCAGTAAGTGCTTCAAGTCATCCTCACTTCCAGCAAGCAATGTTGTGCCATCTGCATATCACAAGTTGTTAACAAGTCTTCCTTCAATCCCGATGGCCTGTCCTTCTTCATATATTCCAGCTTCTTGGATTATTTACTCAGCATACAGATAGAATAAGTATGGTGAAAGGATACAACCCTGATGCACACACTTCCTGATTTTAAACTATGCAATATTCTCTTCTGTTAAAACAGCAGCCTCTTGGTCTATGTACAGGTTCCTCATGATCATAATTAAGTGCTCTGGAATTCCTATTCTTTGGAATGTTATCCATAATTTGTTATGATACACAGAGTTGAATGCCTTTGCATAGTCAATAAAACACAGGAAAACATCTTTCTGGTATTCTCTGCTTTCTGTCAAAATCCATCAGATGTCAGCAGTGATATTTGTCACTCCACATTCTCTTCTGAATGAAGCTTGAGTTTCTGACAGTTCCCTGCTGATGTACTGCTGCAACCATTTTTGAATTATTTTCAGCAAAATTCTACTTCCATGTGATATTAATGAGATTGTTCAATAATTTCCACATTGTGTTGGATCATCTTTCTTTGGAATGGGCACAAATATAGATAGATCTCTTTCAGTTGGTTAGCCAGGTAGCTGTCTTCCAAATTTATTGGTATAAATGAATAAGCATTTCCAGTGCTGCATCTGTTTGTTGAAACATCTAAATGGGAATTCCTTCAGTTTCTGGAGGCTTATTTTTCACCAGTTCCTTCAGTGCAACAAATACCATTGGTTCTTGATTATGTGCTACTTCCTAAAATGGTTGAACATCAACCAGTTGTTTTTAGTACAGTGACTCTGTATTCCTTCCATCTTCTTTTGATGCTTTCCACAAATCCTGGGGGCAGGATCCAGGTAAGGTGAGGGAGACAGGCCCCATCCAAAAGGCAGGAAGGAGGGAAAGTCGGGGATGACAAAGTGGCAGGATCCAGGTAAGGAGAGTGTGGAGAGGTTTTGAACAGATAAGGGAGACGAACTTGTCTGTCACTTTGTCTTCCTGTGGTGGCTTGTGTGTTGTTACAAGGCTTGAGGCTGTGCCACTGATGTTTCAAATGCTAGCAGAGTTGCACTTGATGCATAGGTTACAACACAGCTTACAGACTGAGACAGACTAGGAAGAAGGAAGGGACAATCCACTTTTCAAATAATTGGCCAGGGAAAACTTTATGAATAGCAGAGAAATACTGTCTGATACATCACTAGGTAATGTTATGAATAGCCTGGAAGCATTGTCTGATGTAATGCAAGAGGATAAGCCCCTTAGATTAGAAGGCACTCAAAATATGACTGGGAAAGAGTTGCCTCATCAGAGTAGAACCAACCTTAATGATATGGATAAAGTAAAGCTATTGGGACCCCCATTTGTGATGTGGCCTGACTCAAATTGAGGAGAAACAGCTGTAAACATACATTAATAATCAGAACATGGAATGTAAGAAGTGTGAATCTAGGAAAATTGGATGTTGTCAAAAATGAAATGGGATGCATAAGGATTGATATGGTAGGCATTAGTAAGCTGAAATGGACAGGTTTTGGCCATTTTGAATCAGACAACCATATGATCTTCTATGCCTAGAATGACAAATTAAAGAGGAATGGTGTGGCATTCAACATCACAAAAGATGTTTCAAGATCTGTCTGAAGTACAATTCTGTCAGTGATAGGATAATATATATACACTTACAAAGAAGACTGCAGGGATCCAGGTGAGGAGAGGGAACTCAAGCATGCCCAAAGCAGCAGGGTGGGAGAGCAGGAGAAAGGGGATTAAAAGCCAGGAACCCAGACAGAGAAGCAGTCAGGTGCAGGGATCCAGATGAGGAGAAGGAACTCAGGCATGCTTAAAGCAGCAGGGCCGGAGAGTGGTAAAAAGGGGATTAAAAGCCAGGAACCCGGACAGAGGAGCAGTCAGCCACAGGGATCCAGGTGAGGAGAGGAATTCAGGCACACCCAAAGTAGCAGGGCGGGAGAGTGGGAGAAAGGGGATTAAAAGGCTTAGGAATCTGGACAGAGGAGGAGTCAGCCTCAGGGACCCAGGTAAGGATGGTACGAGAGGTGTCCAACAGGGAGACAAACTTGTCTATTGGTTTGTCCTACCTTGGTGATGTGTTGATGTGAGTTTTGAGGCTGAGCCACTGGTGTTTCAAACCCAGTGGAATGCACATGGTGCACGGGTATCACCCCAGCTTGCAGACTGAGACAGACTAGGAAGGAAGAGGCTGTCCACTTCTCAAAGAATTGTCCAGGGAAAAGTTATGAATAGCAAAGAAACACTGTTTGATTAATTACTGCGCAACTTTATAGGTACTTTGGTTAAGTTAAAAGGCTCTCAAAATAGGACTGGGAAAGAGCTGCATCATCTGAGTAAACCCAGCCTTACTCCTAAGGATAAGGCAAAGCTTTCGAGACCTCCATTTGCTGATGTGGCACCACTTAAATTGAAGAGAAACAGCTGCAGACATCCATTAATCATCAGAACATGGAATGTACGAAGTATGAATATAGGAAAATTAGAAGTTGTCAAAAAGGAAATGGAACACATAAAGATTGATATCCTCAGCATTAGTGAGCTGAAATGGACTGTTTTTGGCCATTTTGAATCAGAGAACCATGTGATCTACTATACCGGGAATGATGGGTTGAAGAAGAATGGTGTGCCATTCATCTTCATA
>NW_006921701.1:1080285-1085290 GCF_000298275.1 Orycteropus afer afer | reverse complement strand
AGAGTTGATGCTTTTGAGTTGTGGTGCTGGCGAAGAATGCTGAAAGTACCATGGACTGCTAAAAGAACTAACAGATCTGTCCTGGAGGAAGTGCACCCGAAATGCTCCTTGGAAGCAAGAATGGCCAGACTTCATCTCACATATTTTGGTCATGTTGTCAGAAGGGACTATTCCTTAGAGAAGGGTGTCATGCTTGGTAGGGTGGAGGATCACCAAAAGAGGGGGAGGCCTTCAGTGAGATGGATTGACAAGGTGGCTGCGATGATGGGCTCAAGTATAGCAGGGATTGTGAAGCTGGCGTGGGATCGGGCAGTGTTTCGTTCTGTTGTGCATGGGGTCGCTCTGGGTCAGAAATGACTCAACGGCACCTAAGAACAACAAGGAAGACCAGTTAATAATACTATTATCCAAATTTATGCACCAACCACTAAAGCCAAAGATGAAGAAAATGAAGATGTTTATCAACTTCTGCATTCTGAAATTGACCAAACATGCAATCAAGATGTATTAATTATCACTGGTGACTGGAATGCAAAAGTTGGAAATAAAAAAGGGTCACTGGTAGTTGGAAAATTTGGCCTTGGTGACAGAAATAGCACAGGAGATTGCATGATAGAATTTTGCAATACCAATGACTTATTCAATGCAAATACCTTTTTTCAACAACATAAACAAAGGCTACCCACATGGCCTTTGCCAGATGGAGTACACAGGAATCAGATTGACTTCATCTGTGGCAAGAGGTGGTGGAAAAGCTCAATATCTTCAGCCAAAACAAGATCAGGAGCTGATTGTGGAACAGACCATCAACTGTTCATATGCAAGTTCAACTTGAAGCAGAAGACGATGAAAACAAGTCCACAAGAGTGAAAATATGACCTGGAATATATCCCTCTTGAATTTAGAGTCTATCTGAAGAATAGATTTGATGCATTGAACACCAATAACTTAAAACCAGAAGATTTGTGGGATAACATCAAGAACATCACTCATGATGAAAGAAAGAGGTCATTAAAAAGATGAGAAAGGAAGATAAGACTAAAATGGATGTCAGAAGAGACTCTGAAACTTTCTCTTGGGCAGAGAGTGGCTAAAGCAAATGGAAGAAATGACAACATAAAAGAGCTGAACAGAAGATTTCAAAGAGCAGCTTGAGCAGACAAAGCCAATGACTATAATGAAATGTTCAAAGACCTGGAGTTGAAAAACCAGAAGGGAAGATCATGCTCAGCATTTCTCAAGCTAAAAGAACTGTGGAAAAAATTTAAGCCTTGGATTGCAATATCGATAGATTCTATGGGCAAAATATTGAATGCCACAGGAAGCATCAAAAGAAGATGGAAGGAATACACAGAGCCACTGTACCAAAAAGAACAGTTTGAAGTTCATCCATTTCAGAACATGGCATATGATCAAGAACCAATGATACTGAAGGAAGAAGTTGAAGCTACACTGAAGGAATTGGTGAGGAAGAAGTCTCCAGGAATTGACAGAATACCCATTGAGATGTTTCAACAAATAAATGCCCCACTGGAGGCACTCACTCAGTTATGCCAAAGAAATTTGGAAGACACTACCTGGCCAACTGATTGGAAGAGATCCATATCTGTACCCATTCCAAAGAAAGATGATCCAACAGAATGTGAAAGTTATTAAACAATATCATTAATATCACACACAAGTTAAATGTTACTGACGATAATTCAAACACAGTTGCAGCAGTATATTGACAGAGAACTTTAAGAAATGCAAGCTGGATTCAGAAGAGGATGTAGAATGAGGGATATCATTGCTGATGTCAGATGGATCTTGCTTGAAAGCAAAAAATATTAGAAAGATGTTTACTTGTGTTTCATTGACTATGCAAAAGCATTTGATTGCGTGGATCATAGCAAATTATGGATAACTTTGAGAAGAATGGGAATTTCAGAACTCTTAATTGTACTCATGTGGAACCTGTACATAGACCAGGAATCTGTCATTTGAACAGAACAAGGGGACACTGCATGGTTTAAAGGCAAGAAGAGAGTGTGCCAGGGTTGTATCCTCTCATCATACTTATTCAATCTGTATGCTGAGCAAATAATCCGAGAAGCTGGACTATGTGAAGAAGAATGTGGCATCAGGATTAGAGGAAGAATCATTAACAACCTGTGATATGCTGAAGACACAACTTTGCTTGCTGAAGGTGAAGATGACTTGAAGCACTTGCTGATGAAGATTGAAGAGTACAGTCTGCAGTATGGATTACATCTCAATGTAGAGAAAACAAAAAATCCTTACAACTGGACCAATAAGTAGCATCACGATAAATGGAGAAAAGATTGAAGTTGTCAAAGACTTCACATTGCTTGGTTCTACAGTTGATGCCAAAGGAAGCAGCTGTCAGGACATCAACAGAGTTATAGCACTGGACAAGTCGGCTGCAAAGGACCCCTTTCAAATGCTGAGAAGCAAGATGTCTCCCTGAGGACAAAGGTGTCCCTGACACAAGCCATGGTATATTCAATCACCTCATATGCACATGAGAGCTGGACAGTGAATAAAGATAACCAAAGAATTGTTGACGCTTTTGAGTTGTGGTGCTGGCAAAGCATGCTGAAAGTACTATGGACTGCTAAAAGAACTAACAAATATGTCCTGGAGTAAGTGCAGCTAGAATGCTCCTTGGAAGTGAGAATGGCCAGACTTCATCTCAATTACTTTGGTCATGTTGTCAGAAGGTACCATTCCCTGGAGAAGGATGTCATGGTTGGTATGGTGGAGGGTCAACAAAAGAGGGGAAAGCCTTCAATAAGATGGATTGACATGTGGCTGTGACGATGGGCTCATGTATAGCAAGGATCATGGAGCTGGTGTGAGACTGTGCAGTGTTTTGTTTTGCTGTGCATAGGGTCTCTATGAGTTGGAGATGGCTTTACTGTACCCAACAACAATACACATAATTTAATATTTGCCCATGGAATCCTTCAATATTGGAACTCAAGGCCTGAATTTTTTCTTCAATTCCTTCAGCTTGAGAAATTCTGAGTGTGTTCTTCCCTTTTGGTTTTCTAACTCCAAGTCTTTGCATATTTCATTATAATATTTCACTTTGTTTTCCAGAGCTACTTTTTTAAATCTTCTGTTCAGATCTTTTATCTTGTCATTTCTTCCATTTGCTTCAGCTATTCTCTATTCAAGAGCAAATTTCAGAGTGTCTTCTGACATTCATTTTGTTCTTTTCTTCCTTTCCTGTCTTCTTAATAGCCTTTTTTTTCTTCATGTACGGTGTTTTCATGTGTCAGTTTGTCATACTGTAGTGACTTGCATATGAGTATGAAGCTGGAAGCTATTTCACTGGTATTTCAAATCCTATCAGGGTCACCCAAGGTGGACAGGTTTCAGCAGAGCTTCCAGACTAAGACAGACTGGAAAGAAGGATAAGACCATTCACTTCTGAGAAAATTGGCCATTGAAACCTCATAATAACAGTGAAACACTGCCTGATACAGTTTTGGAATATGAGCCCTTTGGGTTGGAAGGCACTAAAAATGTGATTGGAGAAGAGCTGCCTCCTCAAAGTAAAGTCAACCTTAATGACATGGATAAAGTGAAGCTTTTGGGGACTTACATTTGCTGATAAGACAAGACTCAAAATGGGAAGAAACAGCTATATCCTAGGCATTAGTGAGCTGAAATGGGCTGGTGTTAGCCACTTTGAATCAGATAATCATAAGGTCTACTATTCTGACAATGACAAATTGAAGAGGAATGGTGTCACATTTGTCAAAAAGAACATTTCAAGATCTACCCTGAAGTACAATGCAGTCAGTGATAGGATAATATCCGTAAGCCTACAATGAAGATCAGCTAATGCTACTCTTATTCAAGTTAATACACCAACCACTAAAGCCAAAGATGAATAAATTTAAGATTTTTACCCATATCTGCAGTCTAAGATTCACAAAATATGCAATCAAGATTTATTGGTAAGTATTGGTGATTGGAATGCGAAAGTTGGAAACAAAGAAAAATCATTGATAGTTGGAAAATAAGGCCTTGATGATAGAAATGACACTGTAGATCACATGATAGAATTTTGTGAAACCAACAACTTAATCATTGTTAATGTCTTTTTTCAAAACATAAATGGTGATTATAAATGCGGACCTCCCAAGATGGGATACACAAGAATTGAATCAACTACATCTGTGGAATGAGGCAATGGAGAACTCAATATCATTCATCAAAACAAGGGTAGGAACTGACTATAGAACAATCAATCGCTCATATGCAAGTTCAAGCTGAAATTCAAAAAAATGAAAACAAGTCCATGAAAGCCAACATATACCCTTGAGTATAACCCCCCCGAATTTAGAGACCATCTGAAGAATAGACTTGATGCATTGAAAAATGACATATGGATGAGGGTTATTTATTACAGAACCACTTGTGCTAGCATGTTTGGAAGTAGCCTTAATATTCATTAATAAGAACCCAACCCACTGCTATTGAGTTCTTACTCACAGTGACCCTATAAGACAGGGTTTCCAAGGATGTAAATCTTTTATGGAGGCAGACTGCCATATCTTTCTCCCATGGAGCAGTTGAACTACCAACATTTTAGTTGGTATCTGAAAGCTTTCACTACACTACCAGAGATCCTTTCATTGATAACAAAGCAGTGAAATAAAGCACAGCATATGCATTTAATGGAATATTATATTTCTGTTTTAAAGCAAAAATGAGGTCTTTATGTTCTTGATATGGAAATCTCAGAAATTGTTAATGAAAAAAATCAAGGTGTAGACGAATGGGTGTAGTATGTTATTAGGAAATCAGAGGTTGAGTTGATTCCAACTCATGGTGACCCTATGTGTGTCAGAGTAGAACTGTGCTCTGTAGGGTTGTTTGGGAAGCAAATCACCAGGCCTTTCTTCTAAGGTGCCTCTGGGTAGACTCAAACCTCCAGCCATTCAATTAGCAGCTGAGGACATTGATCATTTGCACCCCAGGGTGCATA
>NW_006921701.1:1078310-1080075 GCF_000298275.1 Orycteropus afer afer | reverse complement strand
ATATATATATATACACACAGACACACACACACATATATATGTATATATATATATATATATATATATATATATATAGAGAGAGAGAGAGAGAGAGAGAGAGAGAGATAGAAAGGGAGAGAGGCAGGGAGGGAAGGAGAGAGAGTACTCTGGTGGTGGTGGTGGTGGTGGATGAGGCACATGGCTACTAATCAAAAGGTCAGTGGTTCAAACTTTCCCACCAGCCACTTTGCAGAAGGAAGACTGGGCAATCTACTTCTGTAAAGATTTACAGCCTTCGAAACCCAATGAGGACACTATGAGTCAGAACCAACTTGATGGCGCTAAGTTTGGTTTGATTATATATATATATATATATATATATATATATATATAGTCAAACTATATATATATAGTGTGCTACATGTGTTAAGAAAATGGAGAAAATGAATATACATGTCTGTGAGTCGATTCTGACTCATAGCAACCTTAAAGGATAGAATAGGACTGTCTCATAAGGTTTCCTAGTCTTTAGGCTGTAATCTTTACGGGAGCAGATTTCCAGGTCTTTTCTTCCTCTGAATGGCTGGAGGTTTTGTACTGTCCTCCTCTCAGTTACCAGCCAAGTGCTTAATCATTGTGCTACTAAGGCTATTTGGAATCAACTCGACAGTATACAGCATTAACTATATATATACACACACACACACATATAAGCATGTGTATGTTTATATATATTTATTTTACATTAATATATTTAGAATAATAAGAATTAACATTATTTGACTGGATTGAGAAACTGGAAAATGCTGAACAGGACATTTCTTTTTACATCACTTTCAGTAGAGCAAATATTGCTCTTATATTGTTCAACTTTAAGAACTGGACTTCTCATCTCACCCAGAAAGAATGCCAACCCTCTCCTTCATATACAGTGACTACAGGGTGCCTGCTGCTACTAGCAATGTTATTTTTCAGAAAAAGAGCTTTTGATCTCTAAGTGTTTGCTTGAGACCCCGAAGTTCTACCCCACATGACATGGAACATAAAAGAATACCAAACACTAAAGCAAAGTAATTGTGACTTACTGAATTAATCATCCAGATTCCAGTTCCATTTCATTTATCAATGAAGAAACAGGCATATTTGTGTAGCATATTAAATGGTAGCTTGTGTCCTCCCCCCACCCAATGCAAGCAGATACGTATTCCTTGAATGCAAAATATTTCATATTCTTTTTCCCTAGTTCCTCCAACACCTTCCCACTAAGATACCTCAACACTCAAGCAAACATTCTCAGATGATATTTGCTACTAATGTAATCATATCCTTTCTTTGCTTCATAAACTGGGAAATTAAACTTAAGTAGCTTCTATCTCCATGGGCATAGGGTGGGGGTGGTGGTGGGACTAGCTATTATTAATATAAATTCCATTGCCATTGAGTCAACTCCAAGTCACAGTGACCCTATAGGACAGAGACTTTCTCCTTCGGATTTTCAGTCTGTAATATTTACAGAAGCAGATTGCTACATCTTTCTCCCACAGAGTGTAAGATGCGTTCAAGCCTCCCACCTTTCAGTTAGCAGCCAAGCACTTTAGCACAGTGTCACCAAGGCTCCTTACTATTAATATGTTGTTGTTGTTGTTGGCCCCGACTCATAGCGACTCCTCCCTGGGTTTCCGAGGCGGTATCACTACAGAAGTAGATTGCCCCATCTTCCTTCTGAGGAGTGGCTGGTGGGTTTGAACTGCCAGCCTTCTGGTTAGCAGTCAAGTGCCTTAGCCAC
>NW_006921701.1:1035885-1077349 GCF_000298275.1 Orycteropus afer afer | reverse complement strand
GGAAGGAAGGTTGGGCAATCCTACTTCCGTAGTGATACTGCCTCGGAAACCCAAGGAGGGGTCGCTATGAGTCAGGGCTGACTCGACGGCAAACAACAACAACAACAACTCTCTGTCCTGATGCCTGGAGGCTGGACAAGACCAGTGAATGTAGACAAGGGCTTCTGCTCTGAAATGAAAGTAAGCACTGCGGCCATTTCTCCCATAGTCTTTATCCTCTGTAATCTCATGGCACCTCTGCTCCCCTTGAGGAAGTGAAGTGGTTGCTCCACCTCTCTCTCTCACCACTGTTGCTGTTAGGTGCTGTCAAATCTTGTCATTATGAGTTGCAATTGACTCAATGGCCATGGGTTTGGGTCTCCTCACATATATGATCATATAAAAGATGTGCTTTTTCCCTCCTCCTCCACTTTCTATAGTAGTTCAGCTCTCTTTGAGTCTTCCTGCCCCCTGCTGAGTACCACCCACCCAATTCCCTCCATTCCATTGGCTCTTTTGGGGAGTGGGGATTTGTGTTGTTGTTAGATGCCACTGAGTCAGCTCTGACTCATAGCAACCCTATGTACAACAGAACAAAACACTGTCCAGTCCTGTGCCAGCCTCATAATCCTTGCTTCACCTGAGCCCATTGTTGCAGCCACTGTGTCAATTCATTTTGTTGCGGGCCTTCCCCTTTTTTGTTGATCCTCCACTTTATAAAGCATGATATCTTTCTCCAGGGAACAGTCCCTTCTGACAACATGAGAAAAGTAGGTGAAATGAAATCTGACCATTCTTGCTTCCAAGGAGCAGTCCAGCTGCACTTCTGCCAGGACAGATTTGTTTGTTCTTCTGGTAGTTTATGGTACCTTCTGTATTCTTTGCCAGTACCACTACTTAAAAGCATCAACTCTTCTTCAGTCTTCCTTATTCATTGTCCAACTCTCACATGCATATGAGGTGATTGAAAATATCATAGCTTGGGTTAGGTGCATCTTAGTCTACAAAGAGATATCTTTGCCGTTCAGCACTTTAAACAGGTCTTTTGCAGAAGATTTGCCCAGTGCAATACATTGCCTGATGTCTTGACTGTTGCTTCCATTGGTGTTGATTGTGGAACCAAGTAATATGAAATCTTTGACAACTTCAATCTTTTCTCCATTTATAGTGATGCTGCTTATTGGTCCAGTTGTGAGGATTTTAATTTTCTTTGTGTTGAGATGTAATCCATACTGCAGACTGTAGTTTTTAATCTTCACCAATAAGTGTTTCAAGTCATCTTCACTTTCAGAAAGCAAAGGTGTGTCACCTGCCTATCACAATTTGTTAATGAGTCTTTCTCCAATCCTGATGCCATGCTCTTTTTCATATAGTCTAGCTACTCAGATTATGTGCTTAGCATGCAGATAGAATAAGTATGGTAAAATGATACAACCCCAATGCCCTCAATTCCTGATTTTAAACCATTCAATATCCCCTTGTTCTGTTTGAACCACAGCTTCCTAGTCTATGTATTGGTTCCTCATGAGCACAATTAAGTGTTCTGGAATTCCCAATCTTCTCAATGTTATCCATAATTTGTTATGTCCCACACAATCAAATGGTTTTGCATAGTCAATAAAACGCAAGTAAACATCTTTCTCATATCCTTTATTTTCAACCAAGATCCATCTGACATCAGCAGTGACATTCCTTATTCCATGTCCTCTTCTGAATCCAGGTTGTACTTCTACAAGTTCTCTGTTGATATACTGCTGCAACTGATTTTGAATTATCTTCAGCAAGATTTTACTTGCATGTGATATTAATGAGATTGTTCAATAATTTCCACATTCTGTGAGATCACTTTTCTATTGAATGGGCACAAATATGGATCTCTCTCAGTCATTTGGCCAGGTTGCTGTCTTCCAAATTTCCTGGCATAGTCGAGCAAGTGTCTCCAGCATGTGATTCCTTTGTTGAAACATCTCAATGGGTAGTCTGTTAATTCCTGGAGTTTTGCTCTTTGCCAAATCCTTCAATGCAGCTTCAACTTCTTCCTTCAATACCATTGATTCTTGATCATATGCCACCTCCCGAAATGGATGAATATTGACCAATTCTTTTTGTTACAGTGATTCTGTGTATTCCTTCCATCTTTTTTTTTTTTTTTGATGTTTCCTGCATCATTCAATATTTTGCCCATAAAATCTTTCAATATTGCGACTTGAGGCTTGAATTTTTTTCTTCAGTTCATTCAGCTTGAGAAATGCCACGTGTGTTCTTCCCTTTTGGTTTTCTAACTCCAAGTCTTTGCACATTTACTACTAATAATTGACTTTGTCTTCTCGAGCTGCTCTTTGAAATCTTCTGTTCAGCTCTTTTATCTTGTCATTTCTTCCATTTGCTTTAGCTACTTTCCATTCAAGGGCAAGTTTCAGAGTCTCTTCTGACATCCATTTTGGTCTTTTCTTCCTTTCTTGTCTTTTTAATGACCTTTTGCTTCATGGATGATGTTCTTGTTGTCATCCCACAATTCCTCTGGTTTTCGGTCATTGATGTTTAATGCATCAAATCTATTCTTTAGATGGTCTCTAAATTCAGGAGGGATATAATCAAGGTCATATTTTGGCTCTTGTGGACTTGTTTTAATTGTTTTCAGCTTCAACTTGAGCTTGCATATGAGCAGTTGGTGGTCTGTTCCACAGTCAGCTCCTGACCTTGATTTGGCTGAAGATACTGAGTTTCTCCATCACATCTTCCCACAGATGTAGTCTATCTGATTTATGAGTACTCCACCTGGTGAAGTCCATTTGTATAGATGCTGTTTATATTGTTGAAAAAAGTATTTGCAATGAATAAGTCAGTGGTCTTGCAAAATTCTATCATGTGCTCTCCAGAGTCATTTCTATCACCAAGACCATATTTTCCAACTACTGGTGATCCTTCTTTGTTTTCAACTTTTGCATTCCAATCACCAGTGATAATCAATACATCTTTATTGCATGTTTGGTCAATTTTAGACTGCAGAAGTTGATAAAAATCTTCAAGTTCCTCATCTTTGGCACTGGTGGTTGGTGCATAAATTTGAATAATAGTAGTATTAACTGGTCTACCTTGTAGACATATGGATATTATCCTATCACTGACAGCATTGTACTTCAGGATAGATCTTGAAATATTCTTTGTGAGGATGAATGCCACACCATTCCTCTTCAATTCATCATTCCTGATATAGTACATCATATGATTGTCTGATTCAAAATGGCCCAAACCAATTCATTTTAACTCATCAATACCTAGGATATTGATCTTTATGTGTACCTTTTCATTTTTGACAACTTCCAATTTTCCTGGTTTCATTCTTTGTACATTCAATGTTCCAATTATTAATGGATGTTTGCAGCTGTTAAGTCTCATTTTAAGCATGCACTTCTGCAAATGGAAGCCCCAAAACTTTACTCCATCCACATAATTAAGGTCAGCTTTACCCTGAGGAGGCAGATCTTCTCCAGTCGTATTCTGATTGCCTTCTGATCTGAGGGGCTCATCTTCTGGCACTATATCAGACAATGTTTCAGGCCTATTCATAAAGTTTTCACGGACCAATTCTTTGAGAAGTAGATGGCCCCTCTCTTCTTCTGAGTCTGATTTAGTATGGAAACTCCACTGAAACCTGTCCACCATGGGTAACTTTGCAAGTATTTGAAATACCAATGACATAGCCTTGAGCCTCACAGCAACACCCAAGTGATTACAGTATGACAAACTGACAGATGAGTAGTGCCGTTCCTAAGGCATTTGACTGCTAACCAGAAGGTTGGTGGTTCAAACCCACCAGCCACTCCATGGAAGGAAAAGGAGGCAATCTGCTTCCATAAATATTTACCATCTTGGAAACCCAATGTGGGTCATCATGAGTCAGAATTGACTTGATGGCAGTGGGTTGGGTTTTATTTGATTATATTTAGGAATTGGGGAAATCTGAAGAATAACTACAGCTTAGTTAATAGTATGCTAATTTTGGAATTTTTGTCATTATACCATGGTTACGTGAGATATTAACTTTAGGGAAAACTGTGTGAAGGGCATGTGGGTACTGTCTTTGCTTTCTTTGTAACCGTTAAGTCAAAACATATTTCAAAGTAAAATGTATTTTTGCTTTGTTTCCAATATAATCTGATAACATGAACCTACAAGAATGGTCAAAAATCTCTCCCAACCTAGGCCTCATTTTGCCAGCTACCTCTACATTTGGGTGTTGTGGTAGTTAAGGTTATGTGTCAACTTGGCTGCATCTGGTTTTGAGTGGCTGGGAAGCTGGACGTAGTTATTTCCCATAATGAGACTGATAATGAACTCCATGGTGGAATCTACTAGAGCAAATGAGTAGCTGCTGTAAGGATGTGGTCTGCTTCTAGTATATAAGGAGACATTTTGAGAAAAGTCTCTGTAGTTTTTTTTTGGCATGCTTGGATCCTGCATGAAGCTGAGTTTTCATTTAGCAGCTTTTCAAGTTTCCCGCCAATGTTAGACTGTCTCTGGACTTGAACTAGTGGCCTTCCATGTTATTTGGTAATATTGGGACAGTGCTATTTTATTTGTCAACCTTGGGCTTATTAGCCTCAGCAGCTAGTAGCTTCCTGAATGAAGAGACACTTCTAGCTCCAGTGGGCTGGGAGCAAGAGAGAGAGCTAAAGCCCAAGGTCGAGGGGATTTTACTCAGCCTCTAGAGCCTGGCACCTTGAACTTGGACTTCTAGCCTCCAAAACTGTAAGAGAATAAACTCCAGTTTGTTAAAGCCATCTATCTGTGGTATTTCTGTTAGGGAAGCACAAAGTAACTAAAATAGGTGGTGTGTTGGGCAAAAAACTCATGCACACTAGTCAGGTGTACACCCAAGCTCCTTATTCTCTCCTAATTACCCTTACATAGATTGGGCACATTCCTGCTAATTTATGCCCATTTTGGTGGTGTAGTGCCTAAGGCATGTGACTGCTAACCAGAAGGCTGACAGTTCAAACCCACCAGCCCCTCTTCAGAAGGAATCTACTTCCATAGTAATGTTGTTGTTGTTATGTGCCAACGAGTTGGACCCAACTCATAGCGACCCTTCCTTGGGTTTCTGTAGTATCAATACAGAAGTAGATTGCCCCATCTTCCTTCTGAGGAGTGGCCTTGGAAACCCAAGGAGGGATTGCTATGAGTTGGATCCAACTAGAAGGAAATAAGTTTGATTTTACCATGAGGGAGAACAGGAATGACTCAAGGGAAGATGGGTTTTGAATTCCCAAGTGAAATTATTTGCAGAGAAGTAAGAAAAATTATATATTGAGTTATAACTTCAGTGCATTTGAACCAAGAATATGAATATGAATATAATCTGAAAAATCTAGCACTTTTGAAGCTACTTTCTCTATTGTTACACTAAAGTAAATTTTCAATTTCAGAAATAAGGCAGTTCTCTTGGGTGTCCTCAGGAATATCCCCATTGACAACAGAGAGCAAAGGAGACTTTTCTAGATTTCTCTTCAAGGGTCTGAATCATAGACATATACAATAGAAACCCAAATAAACCTACTGCCATTGACTCAATTCCAACTACAGAGACCCTATAGGACAGAATGAAACTGCTTCATGAAGTTTCCAAGACTATAAATCTTTTACGGAAACAGACTACCTTACTTTTCTCCTGCAGAGCAGCTAGTGGGTTTGAACCACCAAACTTTTGGTTAGCAGCCCAATGCTTTAGCTACCAGAGCTCCTTTAACAATACCAAAAACCAAACCAAACCCACTCCTTCTTGGGTTTTCAAGGTAGTATCTAAATGGAAACCGATTGCCCAATCTTCCTTCTGAGAAATGATTGGTTGGTTTGAACCACCAGCCTTCTGGTTAGCAGTCAAATGCTTTAGTCACTACCTTACCAGAGCTCCACCTTTAACAATAGGACCAGTTATTACCTGTGTCTGGCTACCATCCATGCTATGTTCCTGGACCCCTCTCAGAAGCTAAGAGAGTAGGTCCTTGAGTATTGTTACTTAACCTTTTTGTGGTCTATGGGTCATGTAGTTAGTGCCCATTTATGTTTTCTGCCTCTGGGCTTTAGTGGGAACCTGCTATACCACTTTTAGTGTGTGCTGGCATCTAACAGGGACCTGTATAATTGTGTGAATCTCAAGAAATGGGCCTCATCCTACCAAACCCAGCACCAGAGACCACTGATGACATACGTATTCTGATAATTGTATCAAAATCCATATTACCTCAAGAAGTTTTTTCATTTTATTCAAAATGCCTTCCATTACTGAAAACATGGTTTCAACAAAAAATTCAAAGCAAAAAATAATTAAGCCTTGAAAGGGTTAAGTGTATTCTCTCTGTAGCTTCTAAGGAACTGAATGAGCTTCTTCATTTTCAACCTACTGTCACACTCTCTGTACTAAGCTGTAGTCACACTAGATTCTTTTTCTAAAATACTAAGCTTTACCATGCCCAAAAGTCTTTGCCCTTGGTGTTTCCTTTTGGGGAAATATTATACTCTCAGATCTTTTCATGTTGGGTGTCATCTTATTCTGAAGTTTCTGCTTAAATTTCATATACACAAGAGGCTTTCTCTGACCAACTGTCTTCACTCTATTACTCTATCACATTATCTTACTTTTCCTTTCTATGCTCATCATAATCTGCAATTATTTTTGCCCATTTGTGTACTTGTCTGTATTTCTAACCAGAATATAAATTTTATGAGACCAAGAACTTTGCTTGTTCATCACTGTACTCAAGAAACCTAGAACAGAGCCCAAGAAAATAAGTATTTGCTGAATTACAGTATTTAAAACAAAAACAAAGAAAACTCTCCACGGCCCCTTCAAGTAGAAGGGTGTGAGAGTGGATCTCCGGTTCTCAGAGTTGGAGAGTTGCATCTGTGGGGAAAAAGAGTCTGACTGCACATTCAGGCTACAGTGGAGATCCACAGCCCTTTCGCCAACAATAAGAAGTGCATTGTGCAGACCATTCTGAATCTTTGAGGGAGTTTTCTTTCTTGTTTATGAAAGCTAAGTTTGGAGAGCATATATTTCCCTGGTGTGAAAAGACATAATTTATCCCCTCCTTTCCATTCTTTCTCCTTTCCGCAATATTTATTGTGCCCTAGCACTTACCACAATGCGTGACCTACAATTCAGTATAACTGTGGGTAGTATAGAGTTCTTAGCCTTCATGTTACTTAAGGAAGGGTGACAGATAAGAAAACACGGAATTATGATTTGGTGTGGGTGGTGCTCAGAGAGGAGATAGTAGGGGATTCTCCTTCTCGTGTGGATTCATGCCAGGCAAAAAAGGGATGAGGATCCCTGCAGGGATCCCCACCTGGATATCCAAAGTCCCCAAACAATTCAAGAATATGTTGTTCCACCAAGCAGCTCTCCTGCTGTGTTCAATTACAAATTATTTTCTTAACACTTATCGACTGCCTGTCTTCTCCACATATTTATTCATGTCCTGCCTGGAACCTAGAGGAATTTTCAGGGTAACATAGAAAAACTGGTTCTAGAATCAAGAGACAAGGTTTCAGATCACCACTTGGATATGAAACAACCCCAGACTGTATTTCTCTCTGTGAACTTCTGGTAGCAGGGGATCAGCTATCCACTGGAAAATCTACCTCCTCAGGCAACTCTCATACATGTCAAGGTTTAATCCAATCATATTAGACGTTGCACAGTTTGAATTAGAAATTAAGTCTTTCCTGTTTAGCCTGGCACGTAGTAGGTATTTGATAAATATCTGTTAAAAAGTAAGTACATTTTGGAAGATAATCAATGAGATTCAAAATCTCACTGAATTTCAATTTCTTTATGTATAAAATGAAGAAAATAATAGACGAATTAAAAGATTGTAAAGAATATAAATAAAATAATATGGAAAATCTCATGTATTATAATATTTGGCTAATACAGGACTTCAATAAACATTAGTTAAATCTGGGTTCATATGAGGAGTGAGTCGGATCAGACTCCATGGCAGTGTGTTGCATTGTTGCTTACTTTGGTGCTTAGTGTGTATTATAACCTTTCTGATACTGCCTTACAGCTTCAGAGTCTGGAGACCTAAAACCTGCATTTTTAAAATCCCTTACAGGTAGATTTTATGATACCCTTGTTAGAGACTTAAATTATGAACTGAATTAGGCAGGGAAAGAGGCAAAGTATGAAGTATTCAGTTTTACTTGTAACTGGTAAAAAAAAAAAGACAGAATGATTTGGAACTGATAGTTGTTGTGGTACTTTCCTGGTTCCCTTCTGCATCTGTCAAAAGGAACAGCTCCTTTAGTGAACTGCTTGCACAGTATGGATTTGGGATTTTCCAGGTGACCAAGTCTAGGGTTTATTTCTTCAGCAAACTATCCATATAGTATTTTCTAAGCCATTAAAATATAGTGTAATAACTCTCCCTTTGCTGAAACTACCTGGAGTGAATTCTGGTTCCAAAGCTACTAACTAATTTAAGCCCTAACCTCTGAGGTTCCAGCCATCTCTGACAGTGTACAGGTTTCAGAACAAGGGGATTTTTTGTGGTTTAAAATCAGGAAAGTAGTGTGTTGTATCCTTATTCAATCTGTATCATGAGCAAATAATCTGAGAAACTGGACTGTATGAAGAAAAAATACAATATCAGCATTGGAGAAAGACTCAATAATAACTATATGATGAAAAACTATATGATGAAAAACGTGGTATCAGGATTGGAGGAAGAATCATTAACAACCTGAGATATGCAGACGATACAACCTTGCTTGCTGAAAAGTGAAGAAAATTTGAAGTACTTATTGATGAAGAGCAAAGACTAGAGCCTTCAGTATGGATTGCATTTCTACATAAAGAAAACAAAAATCCTCACAACTGGACCAATAAGCAACCTCATGGTAAATGGAGAAAAGAGTGAAATTGTCAAGGATTTCATTTTACTTGGACACACAATCAAGCCCATGGAAGCAACAGTCAAGAAATCAAACAATGTATTGATTGCACTGGGAAAATCTGCTGCAAAAGACATCTATTAAGTGTTTAAGAGCAAAGATATCTCTTTGAAGATTAAGGTATGCCTGACCCAAGACCTGGTATTTTGAATAGCCTCATATGCATATGAGAGCAGGACAATGATAAGGAGGAACACAGAAGAATTGATGCATTTGAATGGTAATGTTGATGAAGAGTAGTGAATTTACCTTGAACTGCAAGAGGAGCAAACAAATGTGTGTTGGAGGAAGTACAACTGGAATGCTCTTTAGAAGCTAGAGTGGCCAGACTTTATCTCTTGTATTTTGGTCATGTTGTCAGAAGGGACCGTTCCTTGGAGAAGGATATTATGTTTGGTCAGCAAAAAAAGGGAAAGGCCCCTAACAAGGTGAATTGACACAGTGACTGCAACAATGGGCTCAAACACAGCAAGGATTACTGGGATGGGGCAAGACTGGGCAATGTTTTGTTCTATTGTACATGAGGCTGCTGGGAGTTGGAATTGACTCAATGGAAGTGGATATTCTAAAGAGTCAGGTATGTGGCCTGTGTTGTGATTGACAACTGTCAGTTTTGGGCACTAGCAGCCACACACACACACACACACACACACACATCATTGAAGGAAAACTTCATTTTTAAATGTCTTATATGGTGGGTTGCTTATGCATGGGGAAGGCAGTAACCCACCTTCTTTGTCATTTTGCCCTAAAGAGCCAAATTTTCAGACTTGTCCCTTTTTTTTTTTTTTTTTTGCCTCCTCTCAACTCTCCTCTAAATATTATTCTGAAGATAATTCAGAAACGTTTGCAGCAATATATTGACAGAGAACTTCCAGAGGTTCAAGCCAGATTCAGAAGAGGACATGAAACAAGGGACATCATAGCTGTTGTCAGGGATCTTGGCTCAAGGCAAAGAATACCAGAAAGATGTTTACTTGTGTTTTATTGACTATGCAAAGGCATTTGATTGTGTGGATCATGACAAATTATGGATAACACTGAGAAGAATGGGAATTCCTGAGCACTTGATTGTACTCATGAGGAATCTGTACCTTGACCAGGAGGCTGTTGTTCGAACAGAACAAGGGGACACTACATGGTTTAAAATCAAGAAAGGAGTGTGTCAGGGTTGTATCCTTTCTCCACACTTATTCAATCTATATGCTGAGCAAATAATCCGAGAAGCTGGACTATATGATGAAAAACGTGGTATCAGGATTGGAGGAAGAATCATTAACAACCTGAGATATGCAGACGATACAACTTTGCTTGCTGAAAGTGAGGATGACTTAAGGCACCTACTGATGAAGGTTGAAGAATACAGTCTGCAGTATGGATTATGTCTCAATATAAAGAAAACAAAAATCCTCACAACTGGACCAATGAGCAGCATCACAATAAATGGAGAGAAGATTGAGGTTGTCAAAGAATTCACGTTGCTTTGTTCTACAATCGATGCCAACGGAAGCAGCAGTCAGGACATTAGACAACGTGTAGCATTGGGAAAGTCAGCTGCGAAGGAATTGTTTCAAGTGCTGAGGAGCAAGGATATCTCCTTGAGGACTAAGGTGCGCCTGACACAAGCCATGATATTTCCAATCGCCTCGTATGCATGTGAGAGCTGGACAATGAATAAGGAAGACTGAAGAAGAGTTGATGCTTTTGAGTTGTGGTGCTGGCGAAGAATGCTGAAAGTACCATGGACTGCAAAAAAACTAACAGATCTGTCCTGGAGGAAGTGCAGCCAGGATGCTCCTTGGAAGCAAGAATGGCCAGACTTTGTCTCACCTATTTTGATCATGTTGTCAGAAGGGACCATTCCCTGGAGAAGGATGTCATGCTTGGTAGGGTGGAGGGTCGACGAAAGAGGGGGAGGTCTTCAGCAAGATGGATTGACACAGTGGCTGCAATGATGGGCTCAAGTATAGCAGGGATTGTGGGTCTGGCGTGGGATCGGGCAGTGTTTTGTTCTGCTGTGCATGGGTTCGCTATGAGTGGGAAACGACTCGACGGCACTTAACAACAACAACAACACAACTCTCCTCATGTACAACAGAGATGGTCCGCTTTGGTAGACTAAGGCTTTTCACACAAAAATGTTGATCTTATTCTCACTAAGAGAAACTTCCCTAAATAATTAATTCAAAGTTAAGTTCACAGGGAGCATTTCATTGCAAAATTAATGAAGTGATTAGCACTAGGGACTGGTCATCAGTAACAGTTGAGGGAAACCTGGAAATTCAGATGTGAACTATGGAGATTTCTCACTTCTTTTACTGGAATAATAGTAATAATAATAATAGTGTTCAAAATTTGCCAGGTAGGCGCTATACAACATTTGTATACCTATCTATCCATCCATCTCTTTCCATATTAATATTGCTTTATGTGTATGTGCATCATGTATATATTCTATAGTAGTTTTTTTTTCTGGCTGCTATGGAGAATTATCACAAACATGGTGGTTTAAAACAATAGCCTTGTATTATCACACAGTTCTGTGAGTCAGAAATCTAGCCACTGTGAGACTCAGCTCAACTCCTCACATTGTAGAAAAGGTATTGGTTGGACTGAACTTGTATCTGGAGGTGCTGAGAAAGATTCTGTTTCCAGCTTACTTGGGTTGCTGACAGAATTCAGTGCCTGGTGGTTGTAGGGCTAAAGTCTTTATTTCTTTGACTCATCCCTCCCTACATCTTCAAGACAACTATGGCATGCTAAATCCTTCTTGTGCTTCAAATATGACTTCTCTTTACTTGGCTGAGACAGATCTTTGTTTTTAATGTTCATGTGATTATAGTAAGCCCTTTTGGGTAATCCAGGATAATCTAGCTATTTTAAGATCAGCTAATTAGTAAACTGAACTACATCTGCAAAAGGCATTTTGTTGTTGTTGTTGTTTTTGCTATGCCATGTTTCATCTTCATGGAAGTAACACCAAGGATGCATTATGGGGGTTAAAATTCTACATTTGACTCTATCTATAATCTGAAAGCAACAATAACAACAAAACAGAATAATAATAAAAAATAAAATAAAAAAAAGAGTGGGAAGAAGAATAAAGATGGCAAACAAAGCATACACACTATGCAGACTTTCTACAAAAAGGACTGGAAAAATCAAGTGATACAGATACAGATGATAATTCAGGAACCCTGAGATTCAAAGGGAAGGATAAAGAAGTAGATCAAATACAGATTAAAACCAACCAAAAACCAAACCCACTGCTGTTGAGTCAGATCTGACTCATAGCAACCCATCCTTGGGTTTCTGAGGTGGTATCCCTAAGGAAGTAGATTGACAAATTTTCCCTCTGAGGACTGGTTCATGGGTTTGAATTGCCAGCCTTCTGGTTAGCAGTCAAATGCTTTAGGCACTATGCCACCAGAGCTTCCAAATACAGATTAGAAGAAGAAATTTAATGAAAGCTGCAAACAAAAAGATATGTGGAGAGGTGCATTGCCAACCAACCTGACATGAGGTGGTCAATTTGAATTATAGCAAGCAGCATTCTGATTGGGACTGGAATTAGGTAACTAGCTCCATTCACCCAGCATTGCACTGATGCCCAAGCCAGTGACTGATGACCAGAGAGGTGTGATTTTTCCCCTTACCTTTCATGCCTTACTGGTGATCAGAACTATAGCTACTCTCTACCACTCTTCACCTGGTGGCAGCTGACATTGCATCTGTTCATCATGCCTGCCCCACCTGGTTGTTGGCCAGCCAGCCTTCTCCCAAAACCACTGCAGCTCCCTATCCTGTTCCACTTCCCTGGTGGCCCAAGACACATATTCATGGAACAAAGTGAGCACTGCCTCTGAGGTCAGTGAGGCATGCTCTTAAAGACCATGTACTGCATGCCCATGGCATCCAGGGTCAGCAGCATACACATCTACAGATCAAGTACCATGTGCCCACCACCCCCACATCTGACAGTGGGCCCTCCTGAGAATTGATCAGTAGCAGATAATGATAGGGAGGACCACAAAGTCTGCCACCTCCACATTCCGTGGCCCACACACTTGTGGGTCATTTGCCAAGCCTGCCATCTCCCACTGCTTCCTGCTTTCTCTTATTTTTTCCTTCATTTTTTCCTTTCCTCCTCCTCTTTTTTATTTTTTATTTTTATTTTTTGCCCTATGCAGTGGGAGGCAGCATCCATGTCCATACTTCCCAGCTACACCCACCCCACCTACTACCCCACCCACTGAACAGTTTCCCCACCTCATTCCTGCATCATTTGATCAATGAAACACAGTGGTCAACACCAGCCCAGCCCACATGAGCTGCTTTACAAGAAAAGCAAACAGAGACCTGCACATGCACTTCTACCCACTATCACAGCCTCCAGGAGATAAGTGGTGAGCTCCAAAGTGTGGCCCAACTAGCAACCAGAGTAGCATGCCTGCTCTGCCCACCCAGATATATACAAATTTAAGCAAAATACCTAGGTGAAACACACCAGCATACAATCACCAAACAAATATAATACACCAAAATGTCTCAGAGACAACACATATCTTCACTTTATATGAAGAAACAAGACAAGGTAGCTTAAATGTATGACCAAAATACAGAGTGAGAAAACCATCCTAAGAAAGAAATGTCATTGGAACTAACTGATAAGAAATTCCAAAGAATTATACATAGGGCCTTTCAACAGATTAAGAAAGAGATCAAGAAAACCATGGACATAATCAAGGAAAACACAGCAAAAGAATTCAGGGGGAAAAAAAAAAAAAGAACAAATTGACAAAATAAATGCAAAATTAGAAACCATGAAAAAACAGAAAATAGAAATCTGGAAGATTAGTACTAAATTTCAGAAATCAGTAACACATTGGAAAGGCAAAAAAGTAAAATTGAATCAGTGGAAGACAGAATAAGTGAAATTGAAGACAAATCTCTTATTTAATCTGTTAGAAGAGCAATTAGAAAAAGAGAACAGAAAAAAATAAAGAAGGCCTAAGAATTGTGTGGGATACCAACAAGAGGAGGAATAACTTGCATGTGGTTGGATTCCAGAACAGGGAGAGACAAAAAAAAAAAGAAAAGTAAATAAATAAAATAAAGCAACACTGAGAAAATTGCCAATGATTTGTTGGAACGAAACCTCATAATATCATTAAAGACAAGAAGATATGTATTCAAGAAGCTCAATGAAGCCCAAATAGTATAGACTCCAAAAGAAAATCAATGAAAATATCATAATCAGGTTTTCTAAAACCAAAGATAAAGTAAGAATCCTGAAAGCAGCTCAGGAAAAATGAAAATTCCCTGCAAAGAAGAAGCAGGAAGACTAAGCATACACAAAAACTTGAAAGACAAAAATTGTCAGTCAAGAATTATATAACCACCAAAATTGTTGCTCAAATACAATTATATAATTATTTTCAGATAAACAGAAATTAAAGAAATTTGCAAAAACCAGAAAAATCTTACAGGAAATGCTAAAGGGAGTCCTTTGGAGAGAGAACCAACAATAGTAGACAACAACCTGAGATTAAGACACAGAAAAACTTCACTCAGCAACCAACTCAGATAAAGAAGTTTAAAAATAAAATAAACCTACAATACTGAAACTAGGGACCCAGATACATCAATTTGTAAACAAGGACACAACAAAGCAAAAAGAGAGAATAAATGGTATACTTACAGAACTTCCAAATGAAGAAAATGTCAAGAAGATCTCAAGATAGAATGAACTGGTTTAAATTTGGGAAGATAATAATAAATTACAAGGTAACCCAAAGGAAATTAATAAACTTTCTCAGCTAACTAAAAAAGCAAGAAAATCGTAAAGACTCTGAACAGAAAATCAACAGAAACAAAGGAAATATTAATAAAATTCATAAACAAAATGACCTCAGTATAGAAAAATATATGGAAAAAGGAAACTATCAGAACAACAAAAAAATGAAACTAATAATAATAATAATAATAAAACAATAAAATGACAGTAGTAAATTTATACTTAACAAAAAGTACATTGAATGTAAATAGATCAAAGAAGAAAGAACAAAAATCAACACCTTAACTCAACATCTCCAACAATCAGAAAAAAAAAGGAAAAAAATGATTACAGTCATGAGAAGAAAATAAATAATAAAAATTACTGTCTTGATTCTCTAGTGATGCTGTAATAGAAATACCACAAGTGTATGGCTATAACAAACAAGAATTTATTCTCTTGCTATTTAGGAGGCTAAAAGTCCAAAATTCAGCGTGCCAGATCTAGGGGCTGAGTGAAGGCCCCTCAGCCTTGTGCTTCAGCTCTGTCTCTTACTTCAGGCCCACTAGAGCTGGAAGAGTCTCTAAATTCAGGCAGCTGCTGGCTGTTGAGGTTCATGAACCCAAGGTTAGCAAGTAGAATGGAGCAATTCCAAGAAAAACAGGCAACATGGCAGACTACTAGTTCAAGTCCAGGAACAATACCAAGATTGGCAGGCAACATGATAGGTCATTGAGATGAAGACTCAGAAAATGAAGGATGACCTTCCTCAAAACTTCCCCATATCTAATGGAAGCTGGCTATATCCAGAAGGCAAACAACTAGCTTTTCACAGCAGATTCCACCATGGAAGTGATTACATCATATCCAATCTCATCATAGTGAATAAGTACATCAGCTGCCAAGCCCTCAAAACCAAGCCCAGCCAAGTTGACACACAAACTTAAACTACCACAATTACAGAAGAAATAAATGATACAGGATAAAAATAGAGTCCATAAGACTAGATGTTGATTTTTTTAAAAGATGAATAAAATTGAGAAGCTACTGGCAAAGTTAACAAAGGAAAAGAAGGAAGAAGATGTACAAAACCTAAGTTAAAAATGAAATAGGTAACATGACAAGAGTAGCACTTGAAGTAAAAAGATAATTAAAGAATACTATGAAGAATGGTACTCTAACAAATTTTAAAACCTGGAAGAAATAGATAAATTACTAGAAACATGTACCTACCAAACTAACACAATCTGATAAACAATATTTGAACAGACCCATAGCAAAAGAAGAAATTGAACTGGTCATTTAAAAAACAAACAGAAAACCCAACCAAAAAAGTCCTGACCCAGGTGGCTTCCCTGGAGAATTCTACCAAATGTTCAGAGAAGAGCTGACACCGATTCTACTCAAACTATTCCAAACTATTGAAAAGGAGGGACCACTCCAAAATTCGTTTTATGAAATGACCATAATCCTGATGCCAAAGCAGGCAAAGATACCACTAAAAGGAAAATTATAAAGCAGTATCTGTAATGAACAAAGACGCAAAAATTCTTAACAAAATCCTAGCTCCAATGACATCTCTGATAAATAAATAATACATTATGACCAAGTGATCTTCATACCATGTATGCGTGGATGGTTCAACATTAGAAAAGCAATAAAAATAATCCACTATATAAATGAAACAAAGGATAAGAGCTCCATGGTCATAATAATCAATGCAGAGAAGTCATCTGACCAAATTGTCACCCATTCCTGATAAAAATTCTCAGCAAATGAGGAATAGAAGAGGAACTCCTCAACCTAATTAAGGGAATGTACAAAACCAAAGACCAACACTATTCTCAATGGATTGAGGATGAAAACATCCCACTTGTGAACGGAAACAAGATAAGTATGCCCTTTATGTTGTTGTTGTGTGCCGTCGAGTCAAACCCGACTCATAGCGACCCCCCCTTGGGTTTCCGAGGCAGTATCACTACGGAAGTAGGATTGCCCAACCTTCCTTCCGATGAGTGGCTGGTGGGTTTGAACCGCCAGCCTTCTGGTGAGCAGGCAAGTGTCTTAGCCACTATGCTACCAGAGCTCCTATAGTCACTCTTATTCAAAGGAAGACCGAAGAAGAGTTGATGCTTTTGAGTTGTGGTGCTGGCGGAGAATGCTGAAAGTACCGTGGACTGCTAAAAGAACTAACAGATCTGTCCTGGAGGAAGTGCAGCCAGAATGCTCCTTGGAAGCAAGAATGGCCAGACTTCGTCTCACCTATTTTGGTCATGTTGTAAGAATGAAACCGTATCCTTACTTCACACCATATAGAAAAATTAATTCAAGATGGATCAAAGATATAAATGAAAAACCTAAAACTATAAAGATCCCTGAAGCAAAAATAGAGACAAACTTAGGGGCCCTAACACTGTCTATCTATCTATCTATCTATCTATCTATCTGTCTATCTTTCTGTCTATCTCTATCTCTCTATATACATATATGAATATAGATATATAATCAAACATTACTGAAAATACACAAACAGCTGAAGATAAACCAGATGACTGGAACTTCTTAAAAATTAAACACTTATGCACATTCAAAGACTTCTCTGAAAGGGTAAAAGGAGGACCTACAGACTGGAAAAAAAATTTTGGCAACACATATTGGACAAGGGGCTAATCTCTGAAATTTATAATAAACTTCATATCAACAAAAAAAAAAAGAAAATCAATTCAATTAAATAATGGCCAGAGGATATGAACAGACACTTCAGCAAAGAAGATATTCATGCAGCCAACAAACACATGAAGAAACTCTCAGTGTAATTAGCTGTTAGAGAGATGCAAATCAAAAGAGCAATAAGATATCATCTCACCCCAGTAGTAGCAGCAAAGTTAAACTGCAGCAATAACAGCAACAAAAGAACAGAAAACAACAAATCTGAAGATGTAGAGAGACTGGAACTCTCATACCGCTGTTGGGACTGAAAAATGGTGCAAACACTATAGAAAACGGCATGGCACTTCCTTAAAAAGTTGGAAATTAAAATACCATATGATCTAGCAATCCCCTTATTAAGTATATATCCTACAGAATAAGAGCAGTGACACAAATAGATATATATTAGACATATGTGCACCCATGTTCATTGAAGTATTATTCACCATAGCAAAAAGGTGGAAACAACCTAAATGATTTTTAGTGGGTGAATGGATAAACAAACTATGGTACATATACACAAAGAAATACTACACAACGTTAAGGAATAACCATGAATCCAAGAAAAACTTCATAAAATAGATAAATCTGGAGGACATTATGCTGAGTGAAACTAATCAATCACAAAAGAACACGTACTGTATGAAACCACTACTGTAAAAAATTAAGAAAAGGTTTATACACAGAAAGAATCATTCTTTGAAAGTTACTAGATGTGGGAAGGGGAGGGAGGGTAAATAGCTAACTAGAAGGTAGATATGTTTTAACTTGGATAAAGGGAAAGCCAATATATAATAAGGAGAAGGTCAGCACAAAATGATCAAGGCACAGGAAGACACAGAGATGCCAAAGGTTAAAGTCAACAAATGTAGGTACTACTACATACACAATCCTGTAATAGAGTAATAACAATAACCTATGAGTGGATGCGTACACAGACATGCATGCCAAAGAGGTATGAGAAGGCACATGGGGTTACTTCCATGAATATATATGTGTGTGTGTGTGTGTGTGTGTATTTGATAAAGGACGTTTCTACATATGTGCTGCAAATATATCCATGTGTATAGTAGTGAATACAGGGAACAAAGTTATGAAAACTTCTTAACCATAACCCGATAGCTTCAGGGAATGAGTTGCTGGCCTGGGGGCTCAGGGCCATATAGTCTCAGGGGACATCAAGGTCATTTGGCATAGCATAGTCCACATAGACAATGTTTTAAATGCTACTCTCACAAGTAGAGACTGGGGTCTTAAAAGCTTGTGAGCGGCCATGTAAGATGCAACTATTGGTCTCTCCCTGTCTGGAGCAAATAAGAGTGTAGAAAATCAAAGATGCATGGAAACCACTAGTCCAAAGGACTAATGGACCATGTGAATCTCAGCCTCCACTACCCTGCAACCAGAAGAACAGTTGTGCCCATATACGACTAGTGACCACTTTGAAAGGGACCACAATAGAAGGTCCTAGATAGAGTGGGAAAAAACATGTAACAAAACTCAAAATAATAGAAAAGAGCAGGTTTACTGGTCTGATAGAGACTGGTGGAACCCCCAAGACTAAGACCCTTAGTCTGAAGTGAACTTATCCTTGTGGATCAACTTTCACCAAACAATAGCCAGGCCTAATAAGGTGAACAATAACACCAGGAAGATATGAACTCCTTAGAGCAATCAACTGTGTGAAGAACCAATCCTGAGCACTCTGGTAGGCTGCCAGTCATTATTATACCCTGGATGGATCCAATTCAGAGAATTGGCTTCCACTCATCCCATGCTGGCATGGTATCTCAGACTTCCTGCAGGAAGAACTATCCCTCCCTGCTTCTTTTTCCTCTCCTCCAGAAGATTAGATCTTGCCTCTCACTGCAGGTAACATCTTGGGATGCTGCTGTTAGTGGCCATCTTTTCAGGGTCATGTGTCCCTCTGCCCATTTGGCTATATTGCCCCAAGCAGGAATGTCCTGATCTAACTCTGCCTTGTAGACCAGACCCTCCTTATCTCTGCTGCTTGCTTGCCTCATGTCAGTCACTGTCTCTCTCTCTGAGCATTGATGCTGGCAATGAAGCCAAAGGTGCAGGAACAACCTTTGATAAAATAGCTCCAGCTCCCCCTGCGCAGGCCTCAGGGATGACTAAGCATCACCTGAGCCCCTTCTCATTGTAACAGATGTGCTGACAGAGGAAATGGCTTGTACAAAGTCATGGATCTGGAAAAGAGTGAAGGATACTAAGTAAGCACGTTTATTTAGCTCAGACAGAGCATGGTAGAAAATGGAGAAGGAAATTACAATGTTGAAGATTGGAATAGGACCCATTTCCATTTTTTTATTATTTAGAAATAGTCAGTTTTGATAAGTTGCTTAATGATTTATTTGTTTTTCACGAATTAAACCTCAGGAGCAGAGAGGTTTTGTAAGAATGAAAATAATGAATCCTGTTAATTTTACCTTCATGATCTCTCTCTCATATTATTCCTTTGCATGTCCTTCCCCACTGCCGTATCAGCATTTCCAAGCCTGACTGTGTAGGAAAGGAGTTTTAAATTATTCCCCAAATTGTTTCTCGATCTGATCTCCTTTCTTCTTCTCTTAAGTTTTGCCCCATTCAGTCAGCAGCATTATTACCTGAGGGAAAGATGGTCGAGAAAACAAACAAGTTGAATACCCAAATCTTCAGAAAACACGAGTCAAATTATTGGCTTTTAATTATCAAAAGAGTAGGTTCATGCACCTGTAATGATATGTAATCAATCGGTTTTTTTTCTACTCTCTCAAACCTGTTTATATAAAATTTTCACAGGCTAAAGGAGGGGAATCCGACTCATAGTGACCCCTCCTTGGATTTCCAAGGTTGTATCTCTATGGAAGTAGATTGCCCAGTCTTCCTTCTCAGGAGTGGCTTGTGGATTTGAACCATCACCCTTCTGGTTAGCAGACAAATGCCTTAGGCACTATGCCACCAGAACTCCCTTTCCTGTTTTTTTTTTTTTTTTTAGGAAGAAGTAGACATTTGAGGTGCTCAGGATCTGTCACAATAAAAGGTGCCATTGCTTGTGGAGAGCTTGAGGAGAGCATTGAGGTGGAAGTGACCTGTGTCTCATGATACAGGTGACTCTTGAGAAGAGGAAAATCATGTAGAATTGCTAAGTTCTTCAGGCATGGGAGCAATAGAGCAGTGATGCTGCACGGGATGTTCACGCTGGTGGGTCTGAAGTGGCTTTGCTAAATAACTCTATAACCTACACAAGTAAGGAAACAACCAAATGCTTCCCAAACACCTGAGAGCATTGTGGGAGAGGCTGTGAGAGCTGGATCTGATGAGGCCTTATGATAATTTGAGCAACCTAGAGGGAACAGTGATCTTCAAGGACAGTGACTGGAGGCCACATGCCTGCAATATGAACTATTGGAGGATACTAATGGGAGCTCTGGTAGCATAGTGCCTAAGACACTTGCCTGCTAACCAGAAGGCTGGCGGTTCAAACCCACCAGCCACTCCTTGGAAGGAAGGTTGGGAAATCCTACTTCCGTAGTGATACTGCCTCGGAAACCCAAGGAGGGGTCACTATGAGTCGGGCCGACTTGACGGCAAATAACAACAACAACAACAATGGCCATACATATTATGAGGAAAGATGACAAATTGTCTCCTTCTCTCTCTTGGTAGTAAATCAGCCCCCATCTTGTTGCTCCCAGGAACATGTTGTTGTTGTTGTTGTTATGTTCCGTCGAGTCAAACCCGACTCATAGCGACCCCTCCTTGGGTTTCCGAGGCAGTATCACTACGGAAGTAGGATTTCCCAACCTTCCTTCCAAGGAGTGGCTGGTGGGTTTGAACTGCCAGCCATCTGGTTAGCAGGCAAGTGTCTTAGCCACTATGCTACCAGAGCTCCCAGGAACATAGACAGCACATAAACAAGGGATGAGGACAGACCCTGAATGGACTGAAATTACAGACTGACTGAAAACAAGCCAATGCCTGCATGTGGAGCGGACACACAAAATAAGAATTGAGATGACATTGCAAAGAATGAGAATTCCAAAACACTTTTTTGTGCTTAAGTGGAGCCTGTGCATAGACTATATACATAGGCAGTCATTAAAACAGAACAAGGGGATGCTTCATGGCTTTAAATCAGGAAAGGTGTGTGTCAGAGTTGGATCCTTCCATATACTTATTCAATTTGCATGCTGATCAAATAATTTGAGAAGTGGGCTATATGAAGCATCAGGTTTGGAGGAAGACTCATTAAAACTTGCTATATGCAGGTGACTTAACATTGCCTGCTGAAAGTGAAAAAATTGAAGCACTTACTGTTGAAGATCAAAGACTACAACCTTCAATATGGATTACACCTCAACATAAAGAAAACAACAATCCTCACAACTGGGCCAATAAGTAAAATCATGATAAATGGAGAAAAGGTTGAAGTGGTCAAGGATTTCATTTTACCTAGGTCCACAATCAACATCTATAGAAGTAGCAGTCAAGAAATCAAACAATGCATTGTACTGGGCAAATCTGCTGCAAAAGATCTCTTTTAAAAAGCAAAGATGATACCTTGAAGACTAAGGTGCCCATGATTCAAGACATGTTCTTTACAATCACCTTATATGCATGCAAAGGAGTTCTGGCAGCATAGTGCCTAAGGCATTTGACTGCTAACCAGAAAGCTGGGCAGTTCAAACCTACCAACCACTCCTCAGAAGGAAGATTAGGCAATCTACTTCCGTAGTGATACTGTCTTGGAAACCCAAGAAGGGATAGCTATGAGTCGGAACTGACTTGATGGCAGTGAGTTTGATTTTTTTTTTGTTGTTTTTTTTATATGCATGCAAAGACTGGGCAATGAATAAGGAAGACTAAAGAATTGATGTCTTCGAATTATGATGTTGGTGAAGAATATTGCATATACCATGGGCTTCTAGAAGAATTAGCAAATCTTTCTTGGAAGAAGTATAACCAGAATGCTCCTTAGAAGCAAGAATGGCATGACTTCATCTCACATACTTTGCACATGTTATCAGGAGTGACCAGTCCCTGGCAAAGGATATCATGCTTAGTGAAGTAGAGGGTCATCAAAAAAGAGAAAGACCTTCAATGAGATGCTTTAAGACAGTGGCTACAACACTGAGCTCAAGCATGACAATAATTGTGAGGATGGTGCAGGACAAGACAGTGTTTCATTCTGTTGTGGACCAGGTTACTAGGTATCTGAACCAACTCAAAGACACTTAACAAATAACAACAACAACAACAACAAAAGCTGAAATTCTTGCACATCTCAGTCTGTGACCTATTTATTCCACCTACCCTTCAAAGGCCCAGTTAGGAGCTGGGTTCATCATGGAGCCATTCTGGACTCTCATAATGGAAACATTCTCCTCTTCCTCTTCCATGATACTGCTTCTTTCTTAGATTATTATTGATTTTGCCTTGTCGCAATGTCTGTATCCCACAAAGCATCCGAGATAGACTCTTGCACAAAGCAAGAGCTCAAATATATGATTTTGAGTAAATGAGTTATTTGATAATGTCTTACTTTAGGGTGCATTAAACTTCTAAAAGAAGTTAGAGGATAGGGGAGGAAAGCACAGAAAAATTAGTGTTTATTGGAAAAGGCACTAGGCAGGGTGTCTGGGGACTTAGTGCTTCATCTAGGCTCTGCCACTAAACAGCTATAAGGCTTTGGCAAGTTGCTCAACTTCTCTCAGTGTCAATTTCCCCAGATTTATGATGTCATACTAATACCTGTCCTACCTACCTCCAAGTCACTGGAGCTCTGAAGGAGATAAAATGGACTGATTGATAGGAAAGACCATAAAATATTATAAAAATGCTAAAAATATATTATGGATTTTTTTCCTTTGTTTCTTGTGTGTATGTACTATTTACATAGAGTATAAATTCCTTGAGATTAGGAAACCTGGATCTTGTACAATCCTCCCAGTGTCAAGGGAAGTGAAGTTCATGGGCAGGCGCTCCATACTTACCAGCCAATCTGAACATGCAGTGAATTCTCAAGAGCCTTGCTGTGGAAATGTGCTGCATCTGAGAGGGACTAGTGGTCCTCAAACTTCAGAGACTGTCCTGTCATTAAACTGGACAACTGGCTTAGTGAAAGGAAGTAAATATGAAAACATTTCCCTAGCTCCTCCAGGAAAAGGCCAGACATAGAAACATATACTATGTATAAGGTATCATCCTGAGTGCTGATGAGATAAAAAGATGTGTTAAGAATCCCAACTCTGCCAATTTTTGAGTAGCTGAGCACCTATATATCTCACAACAGCTTTATGTGGTAAGAGTTGTTATCCTTGTTTTGAAAGTAAGGGAGCTGAAGCTGCTAGAGTTAAAATAACTTGCCCAGCCAATACATTGTAAACTTAGATTCAAACTTATGTTCAAAGGCCTGGCTTTTTCCAGTATATTGTGTGGAGTATGAATCTGATTTATGATTCAGAATTTTTCTTAAGCCTAATTTTTGCTTAAAAAAAGAAGTCATTCTGACTTCTTGAGATTGAATTATTTTAAATGGTGTTCATAGAAATTATTATGTTGTGAAGTCATGTTGCACATCTCAGTCTGTGACCTATTTATTCCACCTAGCCTTCAAAGGCCCAGTCCCAGTGAAGTCCCAGTCCATTGTCATGTTTTAGCTTTTAATTTTCTGTGAAGTTTGCTTTGCATTTGTAACCAATTGAGCCTAACATGCTTCTCTCTCTCTCTTTAGAGAATATAAATAAATATTTTCAACAATCCCCCAGATGGATTGTGCTAACCAAGAACTTGGTTGTCCTTAATGTTTTAAATGATTAAATTAAAATGTATCCCCAGTGGGTTAGAACTCTGAAAACTTACCATTTTGTTGGTCCCAGGCATGGGAAATGAATCTACACCAAAAGACAGAGGTCATATTAATATAATTGTTGTGACCCCTGTATCTCTGTGGACCAAACGTTGGGGTGTGAGCAGCATTTAGCCTGCCTGAGAAAGGCTCTTGGCCCTTCAGCAAGAAGAGAAGTAGTTCCTGGGGGGAAAGGAGTAACTCAAAAATATACAAGGGAAAATTAGTTTCAGGGAAAGCAAAGATTGAGATTGTAACTTTGGGGTTTACAGTGTTTAAAGAAAATGTAGTTCCTGAAATATAAGGTTCAAATTACAATATTCCAAGGTCTTTATGTGGTGCTAATGGTGTGTACTCATCTACTAACTTAAAGTTGACAATTTGAACCCAGTAGTGGTGTAGTGCCTAAGGCATTATTTGACTGCTAACCAGAAGGATGGCGGTGCAAACCCATAAGCCACTCCTCAGAGGGAAGATTGGGCAGTCTACTTCCATAGTGATACTGCATCAGAAACCCAAGGAAGAGTCACTATGAGTCACATCCGACTCGGTGGCAGTGAGTTTGATTTCATTTTGGAGTGGTGCCATGGAAAGAAGGCCTAATAATTTCCTCTGGTAATAATTATAATGTGAGAGGTCATCAAAGGTATGACTGTTAGCCTTTCCCTATCCATGTCAAAGCAAACTGAAGAAAATCAAAGATACGTGAAAAGGATTTGTCAAAAGGAACAAAGTACCAGAAGAATCACAACCTCTATGACCCTGAGACTGGAAGAACTCCCTTGCAGCCAGCTGCCATTGCTAACCTCTCTGAAAGAGATCACAATAAAAGGCCCTGAATAGAGTAGGAGAAAAATGTGGAACAAAACTCAAAATCATGACAAAGACCAGGCTTACTAATCTGATAGCTATTGGTGTCAAGACTATGACCCTTAATCATCCTTCAAGTCTGGATCTGAACTCACCCTTGTGGCTCAACTTTCAGCCAAACAATAGACAGGCCTATATGGTGCACAATAACACCATGGAGGTATGCACTCCTTAGAATAATAAACCATAGGAGATCAAAGGAGCACTCCTTGCCTTGGGCTGACACTCAGAAAGCAGGAAGGCATAAGAAAGAGAAACAAAGGGAAACAGGAAACACAGGAAGGAAGTGGAAAGAGGGCTGTTGCACTGTGGGGACTGTAATCAATGTCATGAAATAAAATGTGCATGAATTTTTAAATGGAAAATAAATTTGCCCTGTAAACTTTCATTCAAATCACAATAATAAATTTAAAACTAAAAGATTATAGACAAGCACTGTGGAAAGCACTATGCTGATTCCTTAAAGAGTTGGAATTAGAAATACCATTTGATCCAGCAATCCCATTACTAGGTATATATCCTAAAGAAGTGAGAGCCAGGACAAGAATAGATATATGTACAGTCATGTTCATCACAGAATTATTTACAATAGCAGAAAGATGGAAACAATCTAGGTTTCCATCAACAGAAGAATGGATAACCGAACTATGGTACATACACACAGTGGAATACTATGCAACACTAAAGAATAATGTAGAATCTGCAGAACACCGCATAATGTGGATGAACTTGGAGGTCATTATGCTGAGTGAAATAAGTCAATCACAGAAAAACAAATACTGTATTAGTTTATTATTGTAAAAATTAAAGGAAAGGTTTACACATGGAAGGAAACATTTTTGTTGGTTACCAGTGGTGGGAGGGTAGGGAAAGGAGCACTCCAAAAATAAACAAATAGAAAGAAAGAATATATGTGTATGTGTATATATATATAAAGATTATAGGCAAGAAAACCCAATGAAGCAGCTTTACGCTGTAAAACATAGGCTTGCTGTGAATTGGGATCAGCTTGATGACAATGTTTTTTTTGTGTGTGTGTGGTTTAATATATCACATGAAAATGTCATTCATTTTAAAAGTATTGTCAAAGTCTCTGTTCATTGCCCAGCAAAGTTTTGAATTTAGTGGTAGACACACATTACTTATTTTCTTTTTCTTCTTGGACACCTAAGCTTAGCTGATATTTAATTGGGTCAGTCTGTCAGTCTGCAAACATTTAAAGAGTACATGCTGTGCATAAATTACTGTCCTATGTGGTTATGAGAGGAAAAAGCTATATTAAGAAATTCAACCCCGTCCTCAGGGAGCTATCTACATCCTGAAAGGGGCTATTTAATAATGCAAGGTAGTACCATCCAAAGATAAAATATGAGTCTTTCAGAGGAAATCGGTGATTTCAGAGGAGATCTGGTGGCATAGTGCCTAAGGCATTTGACTGCTAACCAGAAGTCTGGCAGTTCAAAACCACCAGGCACCAGCCACTCCTCAGAAGGAAGGTTGGGCAATCTACTCCTGTAGAGATACCACCTCCGAAACCCAAGGAGAAGCCGCTATGAGTTGGATCTGATTCGATGGCAGTGAGGTCCCCCCCGCCCGTCCCTCCTTGGGTTTCCGAGGCAGTATCACTACGGAAGTAGGATTGCCCAACCTTCCTTCCGAGGAGTGGCTGGTGGGTTTGAACCGCCAGCCTTCTGGTTAGCAGTCAAGTGCTTTAGCCACTATGCTACCAGAGCTCCTGTCCAGAGGAAAGAGATTATTAATTGTGGAGATCTGGTAATAATACTTTCTGCAGGATATTAAACTAGTGTTTACTTATGGGGACATGGGTAAGAGGCTGCATTCGACATAAGGAAGCCATAGATCTAGAAAGTGAAATGTATGTGTGAAAGTTTATGACTTGATTGTCAGGAATAAAAGCTGATGAAGAATCAGGTCAAAGCTGGCTGGGGCCATATTGCAGAGAGTTTTTAATGCCAGGTATAGCAGTCAGAGTTTGATCAGAGAAGCAGATCTGCTACAAATATCATGATATAAGGATTATAACAGAAATTAGAACCCACACAGTAATATAGGGGGAGCTGGAGAATTTTGGTTTTCTGTTGATGTGTTAGAAAACACCCCTATACTTGTTGTTGTTGTTGTTATGTGCCGTCCAGTCGGCCCCAACTCATAGTGAGCCCTCCTTGCATTTCCGAGGCAGTATCACTACGGAAGTAGATTGCCCCATCTTCCTTCCAAGGAGTGGCTGATGGGTTTGAACTGCCAGCCTTCTGGTAAGCAGTCAAGTGCCTTAGGCACTGTGCTAAAAAGACAACTTTACTTGCTCGTGATTCTGTGAGTTGGCTAGGGCTCAGCTGGGTAGTTATTTTGTTGGTCTGCTTTGGATTTCTCATGTGTCTGTGGCCAAATGGTGGCAAGGTAGGAATGTCCTAGAGGGCTTCACTCACATATATGGTGCATATCAGAAAAAGCTGGGAACTGTGACCACTCTCTCTACCCACATGGTTCTTTTTTGTAGCTTGTTTAGATGTTTTGCGTATGACTCAGTGCTCAAGCACATATGAAAGCTTTCCTTGAATCCTACTTGCTACTCTCCAAATGGCCAATTCTGGAGTCACTATAGGAAAGGACCATACAAGGATCTGAATCTTGAGAGTCATGGTTCATTGGGGGCCATCAGAGTTACATTTTTTCCTCAGTAGGTAACAGGGAGCTATTGAAATTTTGCAGAGGAAATCGACTTAATTAGATTTGAGTTTCAGGAAGATTAATTTTGTAGGTGTGTTATAAGGCAGAAGGAGAGAGACACAGCAGAGACATCAATTAAGAGAAAATTACAAATAGTCAAGGCGAGAGGGAATGAGGGATGGAACTGGGATACATGTCATAAAATTGTCTATGTGCTTTCAGATCCATTCCTCTTTCTTCCCCTGAATATAGGGGAGCTGACTTTTGCAGTTTGTTTTCCAGGTTTCATGTCCACAGTTAGCTGGCTTCTTTCTGGGTTTGACCAGTGGGAAACACTGATGGGAGAATGAATGGAAGAGAGAAGGAAGATGCCCAAATCATTCTCTTTTATTCCTTCTACATCAGGCAGTATTTCTGGCTGCAGCTTTAGTGATTCTATCTTCTTTTTTTTGTCTTTTCAGTGTAAGGATGGTAGTGACTTACCATTTCTGGGTTGCTTTACTAACCCTTATTTAGCTTTTTGATTTTTCTAACTCTGGTGGCATGGTGCCTAAGGCATTTGACTGCTAACCAGAAGGCTGGCAGTTCAAAGCCACCAGCCACTTCTGGGAAGGAAGGTTGGACAATTTACTTCCATAGTGATACCACCTCGGAAACCCAAGGATAAGTTGCTATGAGTCAAAGTCGACTTGATGGCAGTGAGTTTGGTGTAGTGACACTGCCTTGGAAACCCAAGGAGGGGTCGCTAGGAGTCAGGTCTGACTCAAGGGCACATAACAACAACAACAACAACAACAACAACAAGCCAATATTCTTTAAGATATATCTACATTTTATGTAATTAGAATGGTTCTATTTTCATGGTTGAAGACCAGCTAATATAGGAGCCCAGAAGAAATAAAGAAGAGGGAACATATATCCAACCCAGAAACCAAACCCATTGCTGTTGAGTTGAGTCCCGACTCCTAGCAACCCTACAGGACAAAGTAGAACTTCCCCAAAAGTATTCGAAGGCTGAATCAATATGGAATCAGCTGGTGGGTTTGAACATTTTGGTTAACAGCCAAGTGCTTAACAACTTGGACCATCAAGGCTTCTGAAGCACATATAGCACTTGGAAAATGATTAGAGGGGATGGGGATATTAGAATGTAAGAAATATCAAAAGTGATTTGGAGTTTTGGAATCCTAGTAACAGAGAATGACAGAGAATATGAGAAAAGAATTAGAAAACTGTCACGAGGGAAATTAAATTTTGGTGCACTCAGTTTTTTGACATATTGAATTTTTTGGATGAGTAGGTTATTTAGATGATGATGACCACCGAGTAGTTGGGAGAAAAGTCAGAGGCAAGAGTTCACCTTTAGGTACCATCTGAATAGAAGTGGTTGAAGTGGTTGTTGAGGTTATGAAAGTTGATGAGGTTGCCAGAGAAAGAATAGAAATAAAAATAAAAATTTAAGGATTATCTATATATATGGAGAATGAGAGTAAGGAGAAGTCAAAGAAGAGTTCAAGTAGATAAGAGTAACATGAAGTACATTATTACAAAAATCAAGGAAATAATTTCAGAAAGAAAGGGCTCTTTTAATTTTCTATTGCTGGTGTAGCAAATTGCCACGGATTTAGTGGCTTAAATAACACAATTTTATTATCTTCAATTTTATAGGTCAGAGTTCTGCTATGGGTCTCTCACCAGGAAAAAATCAGGGTATTGCAGGGCTGAGTTCTGTTCTGAAGGCTTTAGGGGAGAATTCATTAATTTCCTTGCTTGTTAGGGTTGTTGGCAGAATTTAGTTCCTTGCAGTTGAAGAATTGGGGTCCACATATCCTTGCTGGCTATCAGCTGTGTGCTCTTCCCAGATTTTAGATGTTGGTTACATTCTTTGGCCCAAGGTTTTCTTATTCCACCTTCATAATCCGTAGCAATGGGTTGAGTTCCCTTCATGCTTCAAATCTTTCCTTTGTCTTCTTCCATCACATTTCTCTGACTGACCCTGGACTTTAAGGGGCTTATCTGATTGTGCTCAGCATGAAAATCTCTCATCCTCAAGGTCTGTAACCCTAATCTTAACTGCAAAGTCCCTTTTGTCATGTAGTATAATATATTCCTTCTAGTTACCAATTGCTGCTCTGACAAGAATATGTCACAAATTGGATGGCTTCAATAAACAGGAGTTTATTCTCTTACAGTTTGGAGGCTTTAAGTCCAAGTTCAAAGTGCCAGGCCCTAGGGGCTGGGTGAAAGCCCCTCAACCTTGGGGTCCATATCTGCCTCCTGCTCCCAGCCCACAGGACCTAGAGGCATTTCTTCACTCAGACAACTGCTGGATGCTGAGGCTGACAAGCCCAAGGTTGACAAGTAAAAAGACAGTCCTGATATTACCAAACCAGATAGCAGGCCATTAACTTAAGTCCATTGTAAGTCCCAAGGTCGGCAGAGCATAGCAAGCTGCTGAGCAACAGCATGACTACATGCAGGGTCCAAGCATGCCATAAGCTAGAGACTATTCCCAAGGCTTCTCCTTATATACAGGAAGCAGACCACATTCTAAAGGCAGCTACTCAGCTGCTTGTGGTAGATTCCACCATGGAGTTGATTGCTAGTCTCATCATGGGGAATAACTACCACCAGATGCCAGCTATTCACCAGGTCTAGCCAAGTTGACATACAAATTTAACTACCACAGTATTCAAAGGATCCAAAGATTAGGATTTGGACCTATTTGGGGAGATCATTGGGGACTTCCAGTAAGATGGAGGAATAGACAGACAAGTGACACAGACCGTCTTCAACAAAGAAAAGAAAAACCAATAAACAGAGATACAGAAGATAATCTTGGAACCCTGAGCTTTGAAAGGAACTATACAGAAGTGGATTAGGCAACAACTAGTGGAAAAACCTGAATGAAAACTAAGTACAGAGATGGTTGGAGATGCGGACTGTCAGCTACTCTGATGAGAACCAATGGCCTGAATATTTCCAAGTGGGACCTGAGAATTGACCTAAAGATCAGTCCTGGTCACCAAGGGCTGCAGGGACAATGGCTCTGGTGGTCTATGACTAGGAAGGAAAACACAAGGAGGTAGACAACCTGAGCTGTGGACTTTCTGCTGTCCTGAGGGCACAGCCATTTTGATTGTTTACACATGGCAGCCATTTTGGTTATTTAAAGTGACCAAGGCACAGCCATTTTGAGTGCTTACAAGCAGTGGCCATTTTGGATATTTAAAGTGACCAAAAAAGGCAAAGGGGACTGGAACAGATTGAGAAGTCAGGCACAGGGACCCAGGTGAGGGGATGGAACCCAGGCCACACCCAAAAGCAGTGAGGCAGGAAGGCCTGGAGAGGACAGAAAAGGCAAAGGGAACCAGATTAGATTGAGGAGGCAGCAGCAGGTATCCAGGTAAGGGTGGTTGGAGGGGTCCAGCAGCTAAGGAAGACAAACTTGTCTGTCAGTTTGTCCTACTGTGGTGACATGCTGCTGTGAGTCTTGAGGCTGTGCCACTGGTGTTTCAAACCCAGTGAGGTGCACATGGTGCACAGGTATCAGCCCAGCTTGCAGACTGAGACAGACTAGGACGAAGGAGGAGACCATCTACTTCTCAAAGAGTTGGCCAGGAAAAACCTTATGAATAGCAGAGAAACACTGTCTGATACATTACTGCGCAACTTTATGAATAGTCCAGAAACACTGTCCAATCTAGAGGAGGAAGATCAGTCACTTAGCTTAGAAATCTCTCAAAGTAGGACGGGACAAGAGCTGCATTATCAGAGTAAAATCAGCCTTACTTATATGGATAAGGTAAAGCTTTCAAGACCTCCATTTGCAGACGTGGCACCACTCAAATGGAGGAGAAACAGCAGCAAACATGCATTAATAATCAGAACATGGAATGTATGAAGTATGAATCTAGGAAAATTGGAAGTTGTCAAAAATGAAATGGAATGCATAAAGATTGATATCCTAAACATTAGTGAGCTGAAAAGGACTGGTTTTGGCCATTTTGAATCAGATAACCATATGATCTACTATGCCGGGAATGACAGTTTAAAGAGGAATGTTGTGGCATTCATCATCACAAAGGATGTTTCAAGATCTGTTCTGAAGTACAATGCTGTCAGTGATAGGATAATATCCATATCCCTTCAAGGAAGACCCGTTAATAAGACTATTATTCAAATTTATGCACCAACCACCAAAGCCAAAGATGAGGAAATTGAAGACTTTTATCAACTCTTGCAGCCTGAAATTGACCGAATACACAATCAGGATGTGTTAATTATCACTGATGACTGGAATGCAAAAGTTGGAAACAAAGAAGAATCACCAGTAGTTGGCCTTGGTGACAGAAATAATGCTGGAACTCGCATGGTAGAATTTTGCAAGATGAATGACTTGTTCATTGCAAACATCTTTTTTCAACACAAACGGTCGCTGTATACATGGACTTCACCAGATGGAACACATAGGAATCAGATTGACTACATCTGTAGGAAGAGGCGATAGAAAAGCTCAATATCTTGAGCCAAAACCAGGCCAGGAGCTGATTATGGAACAGATCATCAACTGCTCATATGCAAGTTCAACTTGAAGTTAAAGACAATTAAAACAAGTCCACGAGAGCCAAAATATGATCTAGAATATTTCCCTCCTGAATTTAGAGACCATCTAAAGAATAGATTTGATGCATTGAACACCGTGATTGAAAATCAGAAGAATTTGTGGGATGACATCGAAAGCATCATCCATGAAGAAAGCAAGAGGTCTTTAAAAAGACAACAAAAGAAGAGAAGACCAAAATGAATTACAGAAGAGACTCTGAAACTTGCCCTTGAGTGGAGAGTAGCTGAAGCAAATGGAAGAAATGACAAGATAAATGAATTGAACCAAAGATTTCAAAGATCAGCTTGAGAAGACAAAGCCAATTATTATAATGAAATGTACAAAGACCTGGAGTTACAAAACCAGAAGGGAAGAATACGCTCAACATTTCTCAAGCTGAAAGAATTGAAGAAAAAATTTAAGCCTCGAGTTGCAATATTGAAAGATTCTAAGGGCAAAATATTGAATGATGCAGGGAACTTCAAAAGAAGATGGCAAGGATACACAGAATCACTATACCAAAAGGAACTGGTCGATCTTCATCCATTTCAGGAGGTGGCACATGGTCTAGAATCAATGGTATTGAAGGAGGAAGTTGAAGCTGCAATGAAGAAATTGGTGAAGAACAAGGCTCTGGAAATTGACGGAATACCCACTGAGATATTTCAACAAATGAACTCACTCAGTTATGTTAAGAGATTTGGAAGACAGCTACCTGGCCAACTGACCAGAAGAGATCCATATTTGTACACATTCCAAAGAAAGGTGATCCCATAGAATGTGTAAATTATCAAACAATATCATTAATGTTGCACGCAAGCAAGATCTTACTGAAAATAATTCAAAAACGGTTGCAGCAGTATATTGACAGAGAACTTCCAGAGGTGCAAGCTGGATTCAGAAGAGGACGTGGAACAAGGGATATCATAGTTGTTGTCAGATGGATCTTAGCTCAAGGCAAAGAATACCATAAAGATATTTACTTGTGCTTTAAAGGCATTTGATTGTGCGAATTATGACAAATTATGGATAACATTGAGAAGAATGGGAATTCCCAAACAGTTGATTGTACTCATGAGGAACCTGTACCTTGACCAGGAGGCTGTAGTTCTAACAGTTCAAGGGGACACTGTGTGGTTTAAAATCAAGAAGGGAGTGTGTCAGGGTTGTATCCTTTCCCCAAACTTATTCAATCTATGTGCTGAGTAAATAATCCAAGTAGCTGGACTATATGAAGAAAAACATGGCATCAGGATTGGAGGAAGAATCATTAACAACCTGAAATACACTGATGATACAACTCTGCTTGCTGAAAGTGAGGATGACTTGAGGCACTCACTGATGAAGGCTGAGGAACACAGTCTGCAATATGGATTACTTCTCAATATAAAGAAGACAAAAATCCTAACAACTGTACCAATAAACAGCATCATGATAAATGGAGAGAAGATTGAGGTTGTCAAAGAATTCACATTGCTTGATTCTACAATCAACACCAATGGAAACAGCAGTCAGGACATTAGACAACATGTAGCACTGGGCAGGTCGGCTGCAAAGGATCTCTTTCAAGTGCTGAGGAGCAAGGATGTCTCCTTGAGGACTAAGGTGCGCCTAACAGAGGCCATGATATTTCCAATCGCCTCGTATGCATGTGAGAGCTGGGCATGAATAAGGAAGACCAAAGAAGAGTTGATGCTTTTGAGTTGTGGTGTTGGCGAAGAATGCTGAAGGTACCATGGACTGCCAAAGGAACTAACAGATCTGTCCTGGAGGAAGTACGGCTGAGATGCTCCTTGGAAATGAGGTTGGTCAGACTTCATTTCACCTACTTTGGTCATGTTGTCAGAGGGGACCATTCCCTGGAGAAGGATGTCATGCTAGGTAAGGTGGAGGGTCAACGAAAGAGCAGAAGGCCTTCGACCAGATGAATTGACATGGTGGCTGTGACAACAGGCTCGAGTATAGCAGGGATCAGGGAGCTGGCGTGGGATTTCATTCTGCTCTGCATGGGGTCACTATGCATTGGAAATGACTCTACGGCACCTAACAACAACAACAGTGGGATCATTATTTTGCCTACCACGAGGGATAGTGTGGGAGTCCATGAGCTTCCTTTGGGATAAATATTTCCACAAACTACAAACTGGTGAGAGTAGAGGACAGCTTGCTGTGCTAAATGGAATAATAATTATGGATAAGAGGTGAAGGAAGAACTATGCAGTAGGCAGATCTGTATTTCTGAGGGTTAAATGGGGGTAATATACATAATAAAAAGGAGCCCTGGTGGCACAATGGTTAAGTCCTTGGCTGCTAACCAACAATAGGCCAGTGGTTCAAACACACTTGTGGCTCTGTGGGAGAAAGCCCTGGTGATCTTTTCCCATAATGATTACAACCTAGGGAACACAAGGGACAGACCTAGTCTGTCCTATAGATTCTCTAGGATTCTGAATCCACTTGGTGGCATGCATCAACAATGTAGATAAAGAGCACAGCACAGTGACTTGCAGGTAACCTTAGTTCAGTGTTTGCTTTTGATATGCAGACCTCTCTCCAGTAGTTTGGTCACAGCATGAAGGAAAATGAGAGCCACTTTAAGAAGAAGGGAATCCCTGGAGGAATAGAAATGGAAGATGCAAAGGTGAGGGGAGGAGGATGGAATTGAAGAATAGTTGTTGGGATTACAAAAAATTTGTAAATGCATGGGCTCAAGGGTTAGTGTTAAAAGGAGGACAGGCATTTATTGTAACACAAGAAGAAAGAAAAGGATATACAAAAGCCACAACTTTTTAAGTAGAAAGGAGAGGAAGTGGAAATAATTATGTCAGTGAAGCCTCAATTCTTTGAAGGAGGGTTGTGGTTTTTTGCTTGTGGCCATGAGGGGTGTTTTGGGGTCAGGGGTGGATTATATAATTACCAAGGTAAATATGGACTCACTTCTGCTTACTTACTAATCTATAGAGAACAGTTTAATGTTTTTCACCACATCATGTACTCCATCCCTATCAGAGATTTTAAATTCGAAAAGAGGCTTTGATTCTGCAGGAAGGTGACGTGGGGTTGAGAGAGATACAGATGCCAGTCATACCTAGACACAGAATCTTTGATGTGGTTCACTACAGATTAGTAAGTAAGCACAAGTAAGCCTGATTGCACAAGATAGGAGCTTGACTGAAAAGTTGCTAGAACTGCACAGTTTTTTTTTTTTTTTTTCTGCATGTCTGCTTCATTATTTTTCTGCTCCTCCATCTCATAACAGACAGAAGGTAGCACACATCTTCCAAGTTTTCAACTCCTCCATTTACGATCAGTTCAGAATGACTAATTTAATTCTAATTCTAAATTTCCACTAAGAGATAATTTGATTGGTTCAAATTGGCTCTGATGTCCTCTTTTAATCTACTCAGCCACAACTGAGAGGATTCTAGTTATTTCCCAGAGGAGGGAGTGGCAGGTATCCCAATGGAGTACAGTTTAGGTGGGATAGTTTTAATCAGCATATGAAACACGTAAGAGTGGAAGCAGAAGTGAATGAAAGCTGATGGTTATAATAACAACACTGAGCATGGCTAGATTATTACTGGAGCTGTGATTTGAAGGTTTTATTGAAGTGTTACTTATGGATCAGTGAATGGTAGGAAGCTTTAGAGGCCATTTTGAAGAGGCTGTTTCTCGGTTATGTCAAAAATTGAAAAAAAAAAAAAAAAAAACCAGAAAGGAAATTACCAGGGAAAGGAATTTGGAATAAGGAAAATGGAAAAGATAAAAAAGCAGCCTATTTAAAACTAGGCATTGTGCCAGCCTGTTGGCCAACCTCTGTGACCAGGGCAGATAGATATCTTATCCCTTGAAGTGGGCTGTGCTCATATGGGATGCTGCAATCACAGGTAGGGTGGAGTACTCCAGAAGCCATACACAGCCTGCTAAATTCACAAATTCTGAAGAGATTAAAATAATGCCAGGCATTAGTGTGGCTTTGCTCAGTGAATTTTCTTCCTTCAATTAACATGATTATTATCATTGTTATTAAATTAAATTATTTCATGTGTGAAAAAGCCAATTTTCAGAAATTAAATTGCCTGTAAATGTGTTTTCCATGCCTTAGTTGTTGAAGACCAGAGTTCTGAAGATGCTACCAAAAAAGGCAACTGCCAAATACATAAATCCTTCATCATATAGGTATGTAAATGAAATAACTGAAGGTACATGTACCTGCATAATTAGTGTGTTCCATTTTCACGGCATGCATAGCAGAGCCTCCATAAATATTGAGGGCCCATCATTGTGGGTACACCTGTTATGCTCCTCTCTGGAAATGTAGTCACAAATGGGTTGAGGCTCTTTCATGAATGAAGGGCAGGGAAGGAGCTCTCATTTTAGAAGTAATACCACTTAAATATTTATGGTAGGTTTCAAATCACTGAGAATATTAGTCCTTAATGAGAACATCAATAGGTCTATAGCTACAATGAAGTGAAAGCTACTGCTACTCTTCGAATGCATCAGCTTACATGGTCTCACTGATACCACACTTTCTCTGTTATGCATTACCAAGAAGAAGAAATAAATCTCAGCATGAGGTTTGTTGGAGCAAAATAATTCACCTCAATGGTATATCAGCTATCCTAAATTTCATTCTTTTCCTGAGTGTCTGCTACATAAACACCCTGAATGTCTTTGACCACAAAGTCAAGAATTTAAAGGATTTAACTTCTTTTCATAGAAAATTTCTCAAGTGTAAACTTTTTGTTACTAATATTCTACCCTCTTTTGCTAAAGATGTTGGGAGGTCTGGTAGCATAGTGCCTAAGGCACTTGACTGCTAACCAGAAGGCTGGCGGTTCAAACCCACCAGCCACTCCTCAGAAGGAAGATGGGGCAATCTACTTCCGTAGTGATACTGTCTCAGAAACCCAAGGAGGGGTCGCTATGAGTCAGGTCCAACTCGACGGCACCTAACAACAACAACAATAGTGGTATAATCATGTATGAATTCAAAGCCAATTTAAGATCAGGTATTCATCTGGTTATAGATGTGTTGTAAAGTTCAAGTAATTTGCTGTCAGTTGATAAGCTTTTACTTTAAGTAGACACTTGTTCATTATTTTTTCTTTTCATAATGACAAGAATTAAATAGTGATTTAAAGATGGCTACACATTTAAAAGGGAGCTCTGGTGCCATAGTGCCTAAGGCATTGGACTGCTAACCAGAAGACTGGCAGTTCAAACCCACTAGCCACTCCTTGGAAGGAAGATTGGGCCCTCTACTTCCATAGTGATACTGCCTTGGAAACACAAGAAGGGGTCACTAGGTGTTAGGATTGACTTGACGGCAGTGAGCTTGGTTTTTTTTTTTTTTTTTTTTTTTGACACATTTAAAAATAAAGACATTATGGTTTCTTCCTCTTCTAACATTATATAGCAGTACTGTCCAACAGAACTTTCTGTGGTGATGGAAATGCTTTATATTTGTACTGTCCAGCACAATAGCCATGATATCCATTTGGCTATTGAGAACTTGAAATTTAGATAGTATGCCTGAGGAACTGAATTTTACATTGTTTTTTATTTTGATTAATTTACATTTGAATACCCACTTTCAGCTCTTGTCTACTCTGTTGCTCAGTGCATATATAGAACATTTTCATCATCTCAGAAACTTCTGTTGGACAGTTCAGTTCCAGAGATTGTAAAATTCCTCACACAGCCTTCTCTGTAACCTTAGCTCCTGTCATGGTATTGAAAGTGCAGTAGCAGTTGATAAACATTTATTGTTCGATCAACTTCTTAATAGGAAAGCCTACTTTTTGAAGGGCCCATTTTTCAATTCTGGCCTCATTATAAAATGCACTTTCAACTCTTGCTGTTACTTGCTGGTTTAGGATGCTGTCTTTCTTTTTCTCAATTTCTAGGCAGCAATTAGTTATAACCACCCAGTATGATGCTTTTGCTGGTGTGCTCTGCATACTCTTAGATGTAGGTAACTAGGTAACTAATTAAAACAAACAAACAGAAACAAAACATAACAAAAAAACTTGGACGGTGCTTCATCCAAATATGTATAATATTTTAATCTCTGTATATAATTGAGAGTAAGACTTAAAGAAAATATAATATTTAGATACAGTACAGGGTCTTTCAGTAAATTTTATAGGTAATGGATCACTGCTTAACCTAATTTTAATTTTTTCCAGGGCATGGTAATTAGAATGAAATTACTCTGACTTGTCATGGGTTCCACAGTGCCTATCTGTTTCAGGTCTTTAAGAAATCTTGGTACTCAAAGCCTCTGCAGACAGTATGATAAGCCTGTTATTTGTCCAACACAAATAACAAATAACAAAAACAAAATTTTATCCCTAAACATGGTTGAAATGTGCTTTTCTCCATATGAAGAAGGAGAATTTGAACACTATGAGAGAAAATTATGACCTTTCTTTGGCTTTGTGAACCTATAGAGAGCTGCTTCAACTGTTTTACTTGATAACTCTGTTATGTATTGTAAAGCTGTAATCTTTAAATATTAATATCTGAGGGAAAATACTTTTCAAAAGAGATTTTTATAAATCAGACATTATGTTGAAAAGCTGTAAGTTGATCAGAGGTAGATGGAAGTCAATCAGAGTAGCTCTTGGTTTAGAACAAGGGTTCTAGAGTCAGAAAATCAGTCTGAACTTGAATCTCAAATTACTAGTGATGTGACCTTTGGCAAATCATTTATTGTCTCTGTACCTTAGTTTAAAAAAAACAAACTCACTGCTGTTGAGTTGGATCCAACTTATAACGAACCCCTCCTTGGGTTTCCTCTATGGAAGTAGATTCCAGTCTTCCTTCCAAGGAGTGGCTGGTACCTTAGTTTGTTGTTATGTGTTGTCCAGTCGGACCTGACTCATAGTGACCCTTGCTTGAGTTTCCAAGGCAGTATCACTATGGAAGTAGATTGTCCAACCTTCCTTCCAAGGAGTGGCTGGTGGGTTTGAACCACCAGCCTTCTGTTTAGCAATCAGATGCCATAGGCACTATGCTACCAGAGCTCCCTTAGTTTAGTTCAATAAAATGAGGACATTGGCAGTACCTACATCATAGGGTCATTGTGACAATTAAAAGGCTTATACTAAGTGCTCAGTATGGGTTAGCTATTTATTATTATTACTATATATTGTTGTTTTTGACCTAGAATGTTGAGGAAGAACCAAGGCAAAGACAAAGATACAGATTGTTTCAGATCTGATACTCCAGTCTCAGAACCTCTTTATTTTTTCATATGTGGGTTCCACAAACACACCTGGTATTTTAGCCTTACTGCTAACCAGAAGGCTGGCGGTTCAAACTCACCAGCCACTCCTCAGAAGGAAGATGGGGCAATCTACTTCTGTAGTGATACTGGCTTGGAAACCCAGGGAGGGGTTGCCATGAGTCTGGTCTGACTTGACAGCACATGACAACAATAACAAACTAGTTGCAAGAATAGAAGATAAGTAAATTTACCCAGACCTACTCTGTGGGACTTGTGTGGGGTGCTAACCATCTTGCAAATCTAACTTTCACAATATCTGAATTATTCCTTTTATCTGAGTTTCCCTCCTTCCTTGCTTTTAGTAAGAATTTTGTCCATGATGTCTTAAATACCTTTTTATGAAGTTTCCTCCCAGGAATTTAGTCACACTATGACTCTAGCCTGGTGAGCGGGGCTTTCCTACATTTTGGTGGCCATTTCCTATCTAGACTTCTGACAGTAGCCCACCTCAAATTCCTTGTCACTACCCTTCTCCCGTTTCGTATCAGAATCTCCCATGCCCCTTACACTGGAGCCCTTTATTTGTTGCCTCAACTCGACACGGAAACTGCACTCAAAATTTTGCTTTTTGTGAACTATTTCTCTCAATCTACCCCCATCTGGTGGCCAGGAAGATTCCGGGCCTGATTTCCCGCCTTTGGCTCATGTGACCCTATTGTAAGTGACTGACTGTGCCCCTCACCCTCATGCCCTGCCTTGAATGTCTGGCCAAAGACCATTAATGAAAGCATTATATACATTTTTAATTCAACTAATATTTAGTGTGCACTTTGCTCTTTTCTAGACATGTGAGATAATGTAGAGAACATGACAGAGTCATGAAACTCAGATTAAACCAGTTGCTAACATTTTTTGTCCATGTGTGTTTTCTGATTTTGAATTTTTTCCATTGTTATGTGCTTGCCAACTTGTAGAGATTTTTGCAACATGTGATTTATTAAAATGTAACAGTTAATAATCATAGGAATTCATTTTTGCAACTGTCCTATATTGTTTATAATGTACCACTTTATTACTGTAGTTCTGTCCAGCTAACTGGTGAGTATGTCAGCAATGAGGAGTTGTGGCTGATTACATTCATTTTAAATCTGGTTGATCCCAGTGCCACTCAGCTATGACCGTCAAAGGACAGAAATTTGCTCTCTTGTGCTGAAGTAATAGTGTTTTTTTTTTAGTTAGAAAATGTTATATAATAGTTTTTATTTGTTTCAAGTTAATATCAGTATTATCTGTTTAGCATATTCTGCAGAACAAATTCATGAAAATAATGCCTTATCCAACTCACAAAAAGAGTGAGCATGCATGCACATTTATACTGGGTGAATACAAACCACTCATGTGTATTAGTATCTTCATATTAGATTATAGAGGGTTCTGCAAGAAACACTCTATGTTCAAACTGAAGAACACATAAAGATATCAGTTATTGGTTGTTTATCTAACATTATTATATAATGTTATATGATATATATATATATATCAGAGTTTGTCAACTGTCAAGGAATTTGGCTGCTAACCAAAATGTTGCAGATAAAACCCATTAGTTGCTTTGCAGGAGACAGGTGTGGCATTCTGCTTCTGTAAAGATTTACAGTCTTGGAAATCCTGTGGGGCAGTTCTACTCTGTACTATAGGGTCACGATGAATTGGAATTGACTTGATGCAGTGGGTATATAGGCACTATGCCACCAGATCTTTTATATATATATATATATAGTTTTGAGCAGCAAT
>NW_006921701.1:1033726-1035785 GCF_000298275.1 Orycteropus afer afer | reverse complement strand
TGTTCTTTACAATTTAGTGATATTAATTACATTCATCATGTTGTGCAATCATCACCACTATCACTTTTAATAGAAGCTCAATGCTCCCCAAGCAATGACTCTCTCTTTCGCCCTCCCTCTCACCCCTGGCAATCACTAAGAGATGATGGTTGTATTTTGAAGATGCCTATAATAATTGGTTTTGAATTCAATTTATTTATTTTCTAACAAGCTATCAATTATATAAGGTTAGTTTGTCAGTTCACCTTCATGAGGAAGGATATACTATGTTAAACCTGTTGGCACATCGTTGTTATTCATGTGCTCACTAATTATTGAAATGACTGTGGCTGTTTTGAAGAGAAGCAGCAAACTGAGTTTTCGAGTTGAGAAAGAAATTTTTCAGGTCATTTTGTACAAGGCTCTCATATTGTAGATAAGGAACCTGAGAGTTTGGGAGGGAAGGTGATACGCCCAATGTCATGCATCTAGAAGTTAGTGTAAAGGCAGAGCCTAGAAACTCAGAGTCCAAAAGCCACTCAGGTGATTTTCATTGCTTCGAATTTTCAGTGAATCAACAAGAAGCTTTTATTTTATTATTGTCATAAAAATATAAATAACATAACATTTGCCAATTCAACACGTTTTGTGTGTACATTTCAGTGAGACCAATTACAACAGTCATTTTGTGCAACCATCACCAATATCCATTGCCAAATTTTCAAACACAGAACAGAAACTCACTACTTTCTAAACAATGATTTCTCCATTTTCCTCTCCGTTTTGCCCCTAGTAACTACTATTAATCTATAATCGCTATAGATTTAACTATTCATGGTATTTTGTATCAGTGAGATCATACAATATTTCCTTTTGTTATTAAATTATTTCACTCAACACAATGTTCTCAAGGTTCATCTGTGTTGCAGCATGTATTAGGACTTCATTTCTCTCTATGGCTGAATAACATTCCATTTCATGGATTTGTAGAGATGGTTCTCAGACGAGCTCTGGTGGAACATTTGGCTGCTAACCTAAAGGTTGGCCATTTGAACTTACCATCCACTCAGAGAGAGAAAGATGAGGCAATCTGCTTCCACAAAGATTTTCAGCCTTGGAAAGCCTGTGGGGCAGTTCTACTCTGTCCTAAATGTTGCTTTGAGTCAGAATCAACTCAATCACAGTGGGTTTGTTTGTTTGTTTGTTTTTTGTGCTTCTCATCTTCTGCTACATTGAAATTAGCTGGAGAGTTTTTTGTTTTGTTTTGTTTTAAGTACTGACGCCTAGCTCCCACTCCCTGATTTTTGGATTTAATTGGTTTATGGGGGCAACCCACACAATGGGATGTTTAATGTACAGCTAGCATTGAAAATCTCTGACACAGATATGGTAACTGGAAAAAGAACTAGGCATTGTGCTTGTAAGTCAGTGATAGATCAGTAAAGTACCACCTTCAATTAGGAAAGGCTGTCTTGAGGCTTAGCATTGAAGAAGGGTAACATCGAGATGATTGTGAATATCATAGACTCGTAGGCTATTAAAATGGAAGGACCCTACACCAAGTTGTTTATCTGATGAGAAAAATAATATACCATGAGAAAGCAAATATTAAAGCAGTTTAAAGACATGGAAGAATGTTCATGGCTAAGTATGTTATTATCAGGTGCCAGGCAGAAATTGCTAGTGCTGATGAGGGGACTGCTCAAAAGGTAGACAAATCTTCTGCTTTCATATTTAGACAAATTTGAACTTGGTGGCCAACAGCTATATTGAATTTGAGGAAATTGTAGGGAGAATAGGGGCGACCAAACCTAAATCCTACATTAATTTCTTCAAAAGTCAATACAATCTTTTATCTCCTGTATGTCAGCCCCAGGGTTACAGGTGAGGAGAGACAACTCAGGGATGCCCAGAGTAGCAGGCCAGAAGAGCAGGAGAAAGGAGATAAAAGCCTTGAACCCGGACAGAAGAGCAGTCAGCCCCAGGGTTACAGGTGAGGAGAGACAATGCAGAGATGCCCAGATTAGCAGGCTGGAAGAGCAGGAGAAAGGGGATTAAAAGCCAGGAAGCCAGACAGAGG
>NW_006921701.1:1015969-1030911 GCF_000298275.1 Orycteropus afer afer | reverse complement strand
CACCTATTTTGGTCATGTTGTCAGAAGGGACCATTCCCTGGAGAAGGATGTCATGCTTGGTAGGGTGGAGGGTCGATGAAAGAGGGGGAGGTCTTCAACGAGATGGATTCATACGGTGTCTGCGATGATGGGCTTAAGTATAGCAGGGATTTTGGGGCTGGCGCAGGATCGGGCAGTGTTTTGTTCTGCTGTGCATGGGGTTGCTATGAGTCGGAAACGACTCGACAGCACTTAACAACAACAACAACGTCTTCTTAATGTAACTTATAAAATGTTTTCTGAGAAATCTTTCTGAAACCATGACCTTGCCAAAGGAATATCTTCATCTCCCAATTTATTTTAGCAGAAATTTTAAGGAAGACAGAAACTGTACAGTAGACCTATATGGTGGGTCATGTTGTTGTTGTTGTTATGTGCCGTTGAGTCGGACCTGACTCATAGCATATTAAATAAAATTTTATTTTATAAGCTGTTATGTTGCTTTGTTTAATTGATTTATATCCACTGTAGAAAGCTTTATGCAATATAGTATACAGCTGTAAAATTTGTAATTGATTAAATATCATGCTTGTGACTGTTCATATAAAGTTGGGCATCAGGCCCTTGGTTAAGGACAGAAACCAATTTTATGATTGTCTTTATGGGAAAATATTTAAATTACTTCTCTTAGGCTTCCAAGGTTTGAGTCAGTAAACAATTGGTAAACAACCTAGTAAAATTTCTGTAAAATGCCATTTCTGCTTTCTACAAGAGAAAAGGCAAGATACATAATTTTTTCTGCTTCCTACCCATAATATGAGCTCTGGTAACATAGTGCCTAAGGCACTTGACTACTAACCAGAAGGCTGGTGATTCAAACCCATCAGCCACTCCTTGGAAGGAAGGTTGGGCAATCTACTTCCGTAGTGATACTGCCTTGGCAACCCAAGGAGGGGTTGCTATAAGTTGGGGCCAACTCGATGGCACATAACAACAACAACAACAACCTATAATATTTTCTGGTTGTTTTTTAGGTGCTTATGAAAGCGTATAAACTCTTTCAGGCCTTGAGTTTTGCATTTGATTAATTCATTCAGTGACAAGTGTTAACTTTAGAATCTATTATAAATTATATTTTAGGAGGAGGAAACCAGTATGGAGATAAGGGTGCTTCCACTCTAAAAAGGCAGAAAAAACATTCTGTTGTAATATAAGAGAGAGCATGGTTGATATCATAAGAGAAATGCAATTTACATCCAGAGTTTAAGGGAGTTGACTGTATCATGTATGATTGGCTATCTAGAAGAAATAAATAGCATTTAAGTTAAGCTTCACAATATTTCAGTGAGTACAAACAAGTAGGACTTTGAAGAATGAGAAAATGGTATGACAAAAGGAGGTAGGAAATGTAAGATGAGTTTGGGGAACAGTGGTTACCCTATTTTCTAGAACATAGTGGTATGTGTGAGTCAGTAAAGGGTGTAAGTTTAGAAAAATACAATTTTAAATGGTTAGAGTCAAGATTTAAGAAGGTTAAAGATGTGGATTTGTAGGATAAAAAAGGTGAGAGGGAGACAGTATTTAGTTAGAAAGCTAGGAAAGAGGTGGGGAAATAGAAGCATGGGTAGAAGACATGTCGCTGAGCTACAGCACTAGTTAACAAGGCTGGTTCTGTAGTCCGAGAGGTGTGTGCTGTGAAGGACAAGGCTCAGTTTTAACCCTAACAGGGTGAATGGCCCACCCAGGGAACTATCTCCCCAGGAGGAAGTTCTTGGCACATCTCCATTCTCAGATGAGCACAAGGAAAGGGAATGTTCCCTCTGAACGTGAATTCTTTGAGACTGTTTTCTGTACAGCAATACACAAGTGGATTGCTTCTCAGAGCAGCTTCAGAAAACTGGGAATTTGCCAACTGTAAATGGAGCTCAGACCTTAAAAAGCTCCAGGTTACTGCAAAGGTTGTACTGATGATGACTGCACTGAATTTAATGTACCCTGAGAGCCTTTCTAGCTCTGTGGATGAGATGGCATGTAATCAATATGAGGTCCTGCCTGCTTTCTAAACTATATACCAAGTAGGGGGACACAAGGTTTGTGACCCAAAATTCCTCATTACCTGCACTCACTTGCTAGGCAGTTTTAGGTAATGCACTTATTATTGAAACACACTCATTTCAGGTGAAGAATACGTTCTAGGAAAATGAAGTCTTTCACAATGTGCTCTTTCGGGGATCCTCACTCACCTTGAATTTTCTGGAAATTTCTGAATACTTTGCCTTCTAGTAAAGCAAATCCCATGCACAGGCCTCTGTAATCTTCTGTTTCACTCCCAAAGTCGATCATTCATAATGTCTAATGAAGAATTCAGGTAAAAATCATAGAGTTATGTGACTATTCTTGATTTTCCCCAGCTTATGTTTCTGTTTGTTTCCCCTTCAAGGTAGGCCTACTGACCTCCCAGTGCTTAGAAGTGAGAAGTCTTCTCTTTATACTCATCTCCCAAGAGAGTTGGCTGGAGCCAGGCTTGTACCTGATTGCAATGGAGAGTACCTCAGCTGTCACTGCCAACCCTGCTGGCTGACAGGGAAGGAAAATTCAAAGATAATTTTGAAAAGAGCAGAGTGGACTGTAGAGAGTTTGCAATGGCAGCAACTATTTCTTCAGGAGAAACGATAGGACCATGCCCTTAACAAGGGCTGGGAAATATGTCCTGTGACCCATATTTTCACTCTGCTGTCTTTGCAGAACTTTACTGCATAGTAGCATGTAGTGGGGAAGGAGGCCAGGGATCTTCCAATGTCTCGGAGTAAATGGGAAAGGTCTTCATTCTCTTTTCAAATCAGGCAAATCTAAAATGACTTAGCTTTATGAAGTAACTATGATGTACATGGTACTTGATATTCCAAAATAAACTATCCTGTGTGCAGAACAAGAGACCATGGGTTTAAAGCACAGAGTAAGGAATTTAGAAAATATGTTGAGTCTCTTAAGAGTGAAGGTTGTTAAATTCTAAGATGGGTTAGTTAGGAAGCTATGCTGTTTCCCAGAGGAGTCTTTTCCCAAACACCTCAGACAAATGAAAAAACAAAACAAAACAAAAACACAAACTCACTGCAATCAAGTCAATTCCGAGTCACAGCAACCCCCTCTAGGTTTCTGAGGTGGCAAATCTTTATGGAAGTAGATTACTCAGTCTTCCATCTGTGGAGTAGCTGGTGGGTTTGAGCCACCATCCTTCTGGTTAGCAGTCAAATGCCTTAGGCACTACACCACCAGAGCTCCTTAGACAAATGAAAAGCCACCCTAAATTCTATTTCCTAAAATTCATGGATATATACCCCAGGTTGGTGAACTGTGGCCCTCAAGCAAACTTTTTTTTTTTTCCCCTCGGTATATAAAGTTTTATTGAGACACACTCTGGCACATTCTTTTTATGGATCATTCATGACTGCTTTTGTGCTACAACAGCAAAGTTGGGTAGCAGTGACAGAGACCATATGGTCCGTAAAACAAATACATACAAATAGTATGGTTCTCTGGTGATAATTATGATAATAACTTGCACTCTGTAATACTTGATAGAGTCCTAAGAATGTTCAATAAATTATCTCATTTGGTCTTGACACCAACCATGTGAGATATTCAGAGAAAATATCCCTCTTTTATGGCTAAGGAAACTGAGACCTAAAGAGTCATCTCCCACAATATCTAGGTTCTGACTGTTGATGATCTGGTGATGAATAGAGAAGATATTTAACCAGTAACCAGTTGCCATTGAGTCAACTCCAACCGTTGGCAACTCCATGTGCCAGTCATAGAAGAACTGTGTCCATTTTCTACTGCTGATTTTTCAGAAGTAGATTGTAAGGCTTTTCTTCTGATGTACCTATGGGTAGACTCAAAATTTCCAATCTCTCAGCAGCTGAACCTGTTAAGATGTTTGTTGTTGTTGTTCTTATGTGCCATTATGTTGGACTTGACTCATAGCAACCCCTCTTTGGGTTTCTGAGGTGGTATCACTATGGAAGTAGATTGCCCAAACTTCCTTCCAAGGAGTGGCTGGTGGGTTTGAACTGCCAGCTTTCTGGTTAGCAGCCAGATGCCTTAGGCACTACACCACCAGACCTCATTCAGAAGCACTAAAAATGGGAAAAATGATGATATATTATGGTAGATTGTATTACTGATCCCATTTCTTCACCTCTCTGTGTATCTACACCCCACTGCCATGCAACTTTGCAGTTCCCCTTTCAAATTGTCAAGAGTGCTTTTCTATCCCTTGATTTGGGGCTTCACTCTTTGACTCTCTTTGGCCAATGGGATATTAGCAGACAAAATTTCAGCAGGAACTTGAAATGTGCTTACACATTCGGGCTTGCACTCTCTTGCAAGTCTGTCAACATTAAAAGAACAATATGCCAGAACTAGCCTGCTGGTACAAGGAAGAGGACAGACGATTGCAACCTGGATGGCCCTCAGTACTATGTGAAGCAGAGTGCCTCAAGCCACCACAGCCTGAAGCAGAGCTGAGTCCAGCCTAAATGAAACAATGCCCAACTAACCTGTAGACGATTGATGGCATATCGGGATCCTTTGTTAAACAGCATTATGCAGCATTAGTTAAGTGACACAAGACACATTAAACTGTTACATAAGTGTAGAACTCTATTTTAATTTCCTATGCTGACCACTTGGATTATTATTATTTTTTTAAAATAGCAAACATTACTTTCTTTAAAAAGCCTCTTTTTGATTTTCCCCTATTTTGCTGAATACCTTCCTGCTTCCTAAAGTCTGTCAATTGGGTGACACAGTAATACTGAACTATCCTTTCTGCTGACACGAATGAGGGGTTGAAGAGCTCTGTACAGTCATGGGGAAAAGGCTTCTTTGGGATATGCAAGTCCCAAAAAGTAGCCTGTGACAGCTCCATTATCCAACTGATTTTGGGGACAAACTCATTCACTTATTCTCTTCTTGAAGGTCTGCTGTTTACCAGGCCAGAGACAGGGAGACTGTTTATGGACTTCTCATCCAGAAGTACACCCCATTTGGCACTGGGCACTTTATATTAGTGCTGTACTTTTTATTTCCAAAGATCAATGGAACCTGACAGGTCAAAGGATGCAGAAATCCCTCAGCTTGCAAATATACTAATTTCCTTGGCTTTCTTTTTCTTTTCCTCTCTATCTTTCCTCTCTTTCTGTTCTTGTTTACTTTTTATCCCACAGCTTAGAACTCTCCAAGGCTCAGAAGAAGGGTATTCTTGGCATAAAGTCAACTCAGTAAGTGCAGCATCTTGGAGTGTAACCAGGGAGGACTGGGGGCCTGGAGCCTTCGTGAAGCAGAAGAAAAAGCTGCCCATCACTCCCTCTCCCACAAGCCCCTCCTGTCCTCTCCTGGGATCTTATAGAAGCTCAACTCATTCATCAACATGTCTCCTTCTCTTTAAAAAATAAATCAACAAAACAAGAGAAGGCTTTAGAAAATCTTTGTAAATACTACTTAAAGAAACATGTTCCTTTTACTCCAGTCACATTCTCTTGGAAATGAAGTTCTTGTCTACTTATTTAATTAACCAGATAATTCCAGTTCAAACCACCTTTTGACCTGAAGTATTGAAATACTTTGAGGTCAAAGTATTTGGGAAAGGAGAAGGGTCTTAGATAATTCACATGATACATATGGCATCCTTTAGAAGCCATATGTTTAAAAATGAATAGTGGTACATGTACTCAAACAAGGAAAGAAATATAACAAAAAAAGTCCCTTTTTTCTTGAAGGGGCAAAGTTAGTCCATTGGTGCTGCTTCCAGAACTCAATTGTAGAAACTTGTCTGGTTTTAGTTATTTAAGCGGGGAGCGGAACAGACAAAAATTGTCTGTAGCTCTAACTAACACAGGTCGGAAGATTTTGACAAGTGATTCCTTTCAGTCTGATTCTGACCCATTTGTTATGTGCTGGCCTGTGTATAACACTGATTTAGAATCAGAAGAACAATTAATGAGTAAACCTGACCTCCAGGTTGTTCTTTTTTTTTTTTTTCCCCCAGAAGTGTAGGGTTATTCAGGTTTTTTCACTTGTATTTAACCCTGTTCACTCCTCTTAGCATGCAAACTCTGAAGCTATATGCATTCTGGAAACAGTAATTTCCTTTCCACTGGCATCATGAGCATCTTGTCATTTTTGTGGCTACTGCTGCTGATTTTGCTACTGCTGGAGTAGAGCAAGCTTTTCACTTTTAAGTATGGAGTATTTTGCAGGTCATGCTAGGATAGGCTTGGATGTGGCATAATAGATACTCAGTAGTCACCAAATGTTCTACGATTGAGGCCCAGCTTGAGGAATTGTGGTTTTAGATAATTCTCCATAGCAATATTCAAGATGGATCTGAACAAGAGATACTGAAGTTGGAGAGAATGGTTAGGGGGCAGTTATTGTAACGTAGGCTAATATTTCACATGGTGAGTTTCAGGTAAAGCTACAACCACAGGGGTTTCATGATCAAATATTTTTTCTCACCCTTGGCAATTCTCAGTGCACAGTAACACATTAAAATTTGCAAAAATCTCTCTAGCAAAGATTTGTACCTCTGTTTAATACAATGTTTCCCAAATGTTGTTTGACTACAGAATCAATGCATTTTTATGCATTGTACCTATTAAAAATTTGTGGGTCTTAGCAGAGGAATAGAAAAAAGGGATAGGGTCGAGGGCACAAATATTCTTCTTTGGTCTTGAGTCTAGGAAGGGAATGTATAGGAAAAATATTAGCAGTAGTAGGGAATATAGAGATGGTGAAGGTGATGGCAATTTTTGGTATTTTAGAGTTTTGAGTAAGACATGGATGATTGAGTAAGCTCCACAGTTTAGTCTTTTATATCAACTCTATTATTCCAAATTAAAAATAACAAACCAGGGCCCAGACCCAATTTATTCAGAGTTCATAATGTTGCTTGGACAGGAAAGACTCTCTATGGAATATTTTAATTGGCTCAGCCAAAATTTCTACTCTACTATATTTTATTCCATTTCCAATTTAGTACTCTGACAGAATCATAGTAAGTCAAATATTATAATTAAAAAAGAGAGAGAACTACTAGTTTCCCTCTCAGCTGGGACAGATGAAATATTGGATATTTTTTTACTTCAACTGAGAAGACTTTACTTACTCGCTCACTGGGGTCTCTTGGTCCTTCCTGCCTGGCTAGATTTTTACTCACTCTTGGACTGCCCTGAAGGACTCTCACCACCCTATGCTAAACTGGCAGAGCTGACGGGAGAAAGTGAGTGTTCTGTAGACGCTTCTCACTACACATTCTGTTTTCCAAACAACAATGACCCTCATTGATGTTCACACTTTTTTCCTTGTTTCTACTGGGGACAATTCCAGAGTTTTTCTCTTGCTCCAGCTTCACTCAAGCAACAATCCCAGGTTTTACACCTTTGGGAAGAACAAGCAAATCATTGTTGTTAGCTACCATGGAGATGGACCTGATTGTTGTGACCCCATACACATATGAACAAAATGCTGCCCAAATGTATGATGCATTACTGACTGGACCGTTGTGATCTATAGGGTTTTCATTAGCTGACTTTTAGAAGTAGATCACCAGACCTTTACTTCTCATCCATTTTAGTCTCAAAACTCCTCTGAAACCTGTTCAGCATCATAGCAACATACAAGTCTCCACTGACAGATGTGTGGAGACTTGTAGGAGGTACATCAGCTGAGAATTGAACCTGAGTCTCCTTTGAATAAGGTGAAACTTCTACCACCAATACTGCCAAATCGTATATAAATGCCCTATACTTACCTGAAAGCCTTTCTTCACACACATTTGCCTTTTCAAATACCTTTTAATTCTTCCCTTCCATCTCAGAAGTGATGGCCTTGTTTTCCTAATTCCCTTTGAATAACTGGAATTTCTTTTCATGGAAATTTTCTGTCACTTCTCCAAACTCCTACTCTTTTTGTTGTTCTTGCAATTTGGGTGAAAATTTACAAAGCAAATTGGTTTTCCAGTCAACAATTCATACACCTTTTCTTTCTTAACATAGATGGCAATCCCCACAATGGATTCTCTTCCCTGTGTTTATTATCTCCCTTCCTCCTTTTTTCTATCCCTTCCGGGCTTCTTTGGCCTGTCCCTGGGTGAATGCTATGCTTTTGATCCTGCATAGTCAATTGTTTAATGAGTTCAGACCTTTCTGGTGTTATTGTTCACTTTATAACCCTGTTTATCCTTTGGCTGAAAGTTGAGTCATGGGGATTGAATTCAGATCCTGGCTTGAAGGGTGTGTCAGGGCCATAGTTTTAGAGTTCCTCTAATCTTCATCAGACCAGTAATCCAAGCCTTTTTTATGTTTTTGAGTTTTGTTCCATATTTTATGCCTACTCTATCCAGGACCTCCTATTGTGATCCCTTCCAGAGCTGATAGTAGTGGTAGCTGGGCACCATCTAATTCTTCTGGTCTCAGGATTGTTCATGTGGTTCATTAGGTCTTTGGATTAATTATTTACTTGCATCTTTGATTTTCTTCACTTTTCTGTATTCTGGATGGTGAGAGACCAATAGTTGTGCCTTACATGGGTGCTCCCAAGCTTTTAAGACCTCAGTCACTACTCGATAAAAAATGGTGTAGAACATTAACTTTGTGGACTATGTTATGACAATTGACCATAGAGTCCCTTGAGACTATGGTACTGAGACCCTATGCCCAGCCACTGATTTTCTTAAAGCATTTGGTTATGACTAAGAAGTTTTTGTAACTTTGTCCCTTGTATGCTCTATTATATTCATGGACATATTTTCAGCACATATAAATACATAGGTAAAGGTATTCTCTAGGAGCTCTGGTAGCTTAATGCCTAAGGCATTTGACTGCTAACCAGAAAGCTAGCAATTAAAACTCACCAGCCATTCCTCAGGAGGAAGGTTGGACAATCTACTTCCATAGTGATACCACCTTGGAAACTCAAGGAGGGGTCACTGTCAGGTCTGACTTGACAGCACATAACAACAACAACAAAGATATTCTCTGTCAAATCTCTATATATATTCATGAATGTAGTACCATTCACCTTCCTACCCTTGTTCAGCTTGAGTATTTATTTGTGTATCCACTCACAGATTATTGTTATTACTATTATTAAATGATTGTGTATGCAATAGTATTCACCTTTGCTGACTTTAACTCTTGTGTTCCTCCCAGTGTCTTCTTTGACCTTGATTATTTTGTGCTAACTTTTCTCTTATTGTATATTGACTTCCTCTTTACCAAGTTAATACGTGTCTACCCTCTAGTTATTGATTTACCTTCCCTTCCTCTCCTACCCCTGTTGTTGTTGTTGTTATGTGCCGTCGAGTCGGCCCCGACTCATAGCGACCCCTCCTTGGGTTTCCGAGGCAGTATCACTACGGAAGTAGGATTGCCCAACCTTCCTTCCGAGGAGTGGCTGGTGGGTTTGAACCGCCAGCCGTCTGGTTAGCAGGCAAGTGTCTTAGCCACTATGCTACCAGAGCTCCTAGTAATCTTCAAAGAATGATTCTTTTTGGAAAACTTTTCTTGACTTTTTACAGTAGTAGTCTCATAAATTCTTTGTCCCTTTGTGATTGAATAATTTCACTTAGCATAATGTCCTCTAGGTTTATCCATGTTATGAGGTGTTTTACTGTTGCATCATTATTCTTTAACATTGCATAATATTCCATTGTGTGTATATACCATAGTTTGTTTATCCATTCATTTGTTGATGGGAACTTGGATTGTTTCTATCTTTTTGCTATTGTGAATAATGCTTCAATGAACATGGGTGTGCATAATCTGTTCATGTCACTACTCTTATTTCTCTAGGTTGTATATCTAGCAGTGGAATTGTTGGATCATATTATATTTGTATTTTCAGCTCTTTAAGGAGTGTCATATTGCTTTTCATAGTGGTTTACCACTGTATAGTCCCACCAGCAGTGTATGAGCATTCCAGACTCTCCACACCCTCACCAGCATTTGGTGTTTTCTGCCTTTTATTTATTTTTGAACAGTGCTGTTAATGCTGATGTGATATGATACCTGTTTTGGTTGCCTAGTGCCGCTCTGCCAAGAATATACTGCAAATGGGATGCTTGAACAAACAGGAGTTTATTCTCTTACAGTTTGGAGGCTTTAAGTCCAAATTCAAAGGGCCAGGTTCTAGGGCCTGGGGGAAAGCCCCTCAAACTTAGGCTTCAGCTCTGCCTCCTGCTACTGGCCCACTGAAACTAGAGGTTTTTCTTCACACAGACAGCTGCTGGCTGCTGAGACTGATAAGCCCAAGGTTGACAAGTAAAAAGGCACAGTCCCAACGTTACCAAACCACACAGCAGGCCATTCAAGTCTACTGAAAGTCCCAAGGTCAGGAGAGCATGGCAGGCTGCTGAACAATGACACAACTACATTGCAGGGTTCAAGCGTACCATAGTCTGGAAACCGTTCCCCAAGGCTTCTCCTTATATACAGGAAGCAGACCACATCTCTAAGGCAGCCACTCAACTGCTCGCATTAGATCCCACCATGGAGTTGATTACCAGTCTCATCATGGGTAATACTATATCCAGCTTCTCAGCCACTCAATTAGGCCAGCCAAGTTGACATACAAACTGAGCTATCATAATTATCTTATTGTTCTTTTGATATGCATCTCTCCAATGACTAATGATTTAATGGCATTTCTTCATCTGTCTCTCTGTTGTTGTTGTTATTTGCCATGGAGTCGACTCATAGCGACACCTCTTTGCATTTCCAAGGCAGTATCACTACAGAAGTAGATTGCCTAACCTTCCTTCTGAGGAGTGGCTGGTGGGTTTGAACTGCCAGGCTTCTGGTTAGCAGTCAAGTTCCTTAGGCTCTATGCTACCACAGCTCCCTCAACTGTCTGTAGCTACCTGAATGTCTTCTTTGGTAAAGTGTCTGTTCACATCCTCTGCCCAGTTTTCAATCGGATTGTTTGTTTTTTTTTGTTGTTGTTGAGCTGTTGAAGTTCTCTGTAAATTCTATATAAATATTTTCTATAAATTTTCCTTGTCTGATAATGTTATTGCCCCAATTTTTTTCCACAGTTTGTAGGTTCTCTTTCTTTTTTGGGGGAAGTGTTTTGATGCACATAAATGTTTAATTTTTAGGAGGTCCCAGTGGTTTAGTTTGTCTTCTGCTGTTTGTGCATTTTTATTCATGTTTGAGAGGGTATTTGTGCCATGTCTCAGGGCCCCTAAGTATGCCTGTATTTTTACTTTGATGATCATTATGGTTTTAGGTTATACATTTAGGTCTTTGATCCATCTTGAGTTCATTTTTGTATATGGTGTGACATATGATTCCTGTTTCTTTTTTCTGCAAATGGATATCTAGTTTTGCCAGCACCATTTGCTAAAACGAGTATCTCATCTACATTTAATGGATTTTGGCCCTTTGTCAAAGATCAGTTGTCCATAGGTGAATGGATGGATTTTCTTTTGGGTTTTCAATTGTCTTTCATTGGTCTATGTGTTTATCTTTGCAACAGTACCAGGCTGTTTGACTACTGTAGCTATGTAGTAAATTTTGAGATTGGGAAGTGTAATTCCTCCTATATCATCCTTCTTTCATAGTGCTTTGCTTGTCTGGGGTCTCTTTCTTTTCCATATAAAGTCAATGACTGGTTTTTCCTTCTTTTTCATGAATAATGACAGAATCTGGATCAGGGTTCCATTATATCTGTAGATTTGCTTTGGATGTTGTTGTTGTTGTTGTTATGTGCTGTTGAGTCGGCCTCAACTCATAGCGACCCCTCCTTGGGTTTCTGAGGTGATATCACTACAGAAGTAGATTGCCCCACCTTCCTTGTTTTGGATAGTATTGTCATTTTTACAATGTTAAGTTTTACTACCTATGACATGGTATATTCATTTCTTTATATAGTTGTCTTTTGGTTTCTTTGTCTCTCTGTTTAAATTTATTCCTAGAAACTTTATCTTTTGTTTGGCTCTTGTAAATGGTATTGTTTTCCTGATTTCCTTTTCAGAGTTCTCTTTGTTAAAGTGTTATTGTTGTTGTTAGGTGCCACTGAGTCACCTCTGACTAATAGTGACCCTATGTACAACAGAACGAAACGCTACCAGATCCAGCTCTAGCATCACAATTCTTGCTATACCTGAACCCATTGTTATAACAATTGTATCAATCCATCTCTTTGAGGATCCTACCCTTTTTCATTGATCCTCCATTTTACTAAGCATGATATCCTTCTCCAGGGAATGTCTTACAACATGAGCAAAGTAGGTGAGATGAAGTCTGGCCATTACTGCTTCCAATGAGCATTCTGGCTGCACATCTTCCAGGAAAGATTTGTTAGTTGTTCTGGTAGTCCACTGTACTTTCAGCATTCTTCACCAACACCACAACTCAAAAGCATCAACTTCTCTTCAGCCTTCCTTATTTATTGTCCAGATTTCATGTGCGTATGAGGTGATTGAAAACACCATGGCTTGGGTTATGCACACCTTAGCCTTCAAAGAGATGTCATTGCTCTTCAGCACTTTAAAGAGATATTTTGTATCAGATTTGCCTAATGCAATATGTTGTCTGATTTCTTGACTGCTGCTTCCATGGGTGTTGATTGTGGAACCAAGTCATATGAAATCTTTGACAACTTCAATCTTTTCTTCATTTACTGTGATGCTGCTTATAGGCCCATTGTGAGGATTTTCATTTTCTTCTTGTTGAGGTTACTGCATACTGTAGTCTTTAGTCTTCGTCAGCAAGTTCTTCAAGTTCTCTTCATTTTCAGCAAGCAAGGTTGTGTCGTCTGCATATGGCAGGTTGTTAATGATTCTTTCTCCAATCCTTATGCTGTGCTCTTTTTCATATAGCAAACTCCTCAGATTATTTACTCAGCATACAGATTGAATAAGTATGGTGAAAAGATACAACCCTGACACACTCCCTTCCAGATTTTAAACTATGCTTTATCCCTTTGTTCTGTTCAAACAACAGCCTCCTTGTCCATGAGCATGTTCCTCATGAGCACAATTAAGTGTTCTGGAGTTCCCATTCTTCTCCATGTTATCCATAATTTGTTGTGATCCACACAACCGAATGCTTTTGCATAGTCAATAAAACACAAGTAAACATCTTTCTGGTATTCTTTACTTTCAGTCAAGATCCATCTGACATCAGTAATGATATCTCTTGTTCCATGTCCTATTCTGAATCCAGCTTTTGTTTCTGGAAATATATCACTTCTGTCAATATATTAATTTCTGTCAATATATTGTTGCAACTGTTTTTGAATTATTTCAGCAAGGTTTTACTTGTATGTAATATTAATAAGATTTTTTGACAATTTCCACATTCTGGGGGATCACTTTTCTTTGGAATGGTTACAAATATGGATCTCTTCCAGTCAGTTGGCCAGGTAGCTGTCTTCCAAATTTCTTGGCATACACGATTAGTGCCTCTAGTTAAGCATCTGTTTGTTGAAACATCTCAATGGGTATTCCATCAATTCCTGTAGTCTTGTTTTTTGCCAATTCCTTCAGTGCAGCTTCAACTTCTTCCTTCAATACCATTGGTTCTTGATCATATGCCACCTCCTAAAACGGATGAACATGAACAATTCTTTTTGGAACAGTGGCTCTGTGTATTCCTGCTATCTTTTGATGTTTCCAGCATCATTCAATATTTTGCCTATCGAATCTTTCAAAATTGCAACTCGAAGCTTGAATTTTTACTTTAGTTCTTAAAGGCTTGAGGAATGCCATGCATATTCTTCCCTTTTGGTTTTCAAACTCCAGGTCTTTGGACTTTTCATTATAATAATTGACTCTTCTTGAGCTGCTCTTGGAAATCTTCTGTGCAGCTCTTTTCCCTTGTCATTTCTTCCATTTGTTTTAGCTACTCTCCATTCAAGAGCAAGTTTCAGAATATCCTCTGACATCTATTTTGGTCTTTTCTTCCTTTCCTGTCTTTTTAATGACTTTTTGCTTCCTTCTTGGATGATGTTCTTTATATCATCCCACAATTCATCTGGTGTCTGGTCATTGGAGTTCAGTGTGTTTAACTTATTCTTTTGATGGTCTCTAAACTCAGATAGAATATAATCAAGGTCATATTTTGGCTCTTGTGGACTTGTTTTAACTTTCTTAAGCTTCAGCTTGAACTTGCTTATGAGCAATTGATGGTCTGCTCCACAGTCAGCTCCTGGCCTTGTTTTGGCTGAAGATACTGAGCTTCTCCGTCATCTCTTTACACAGATGTAGTCAATCTGATTCCTGTGTGTTCTATCTGGTGAATTCCACATGTAGAGCCATGATTTATGTTGTTGAAAAAAGGTATTTGCCATGAATAAGTTGTTGATCTTGCAAAATTCTATCATGTCCCTCCTATTCCTATTTTACTGAGAGTTTTGATAAGGAATGGGTGTTGGATTTTATCAAATGCCTTTTCTGCATAAATTGATATGGTCATGTGTTACTTTTTCTTTGTTTTACATATGTGGTGGAGGACGTTGATTGTTTTTCTAATGTTGAACCATCCCTGCATACCTGATATGAACCCCACTTGGTCATAATGAATGATTTTCTTGACATGTTGTTGGAGTCTATTAGCTAGGATTTTGTTGAAGATTTTTGCCTCTATATTCTTGAGGGATATTGGTCTGTAGTTTTCCTTTTGAGTGATGTCTTTGCCTAGTTTTGGTATCAAGATTATGCTTGCTCCATAAAATGACTTAGGGAGGATTCCATTCTTTTCTATGTTTTGGGATAGTTTGAGTAGGAATGGTGTCAGTTCTTCTCTGAATGTTTAGAAGAATTCTCTGGTGAAACTGGGTCAAGACTTTTTTTTTTGTTGGTAATTTTTTGATAGGGGGAGCTCTGGTAGCATAGTGGCTAAGACACTTGCCTGCTAACCAGACGGCTGGCGGTTCAAACCCACCAGCCACTCCTC
>NW_006921701.1:988382-1015647 GCF_000298275.1 Orycteropus afer afer | reverse complement strand
GCCCAACCTTCTTTCCAAGGAGTGGCTGGTGGGTTTGAACCGCCAGCCTTCTGGTTAGCAGTCAAGTGCCTTAGCCACTATGCTACCAGAGCTCCTTCATAGTATCCTGATATTATCCTTTTTATTTCAGTTGGTTTTGTTGTGATGTCACCCATTTCATTTCTTATTCGTGTTTGTGTTCTCTCCCTCTTTTCATTTGTTAAATTTGCCACAGGTTTGTCAACTTTGTTGATCTTTTCAAAAAACCAACTTCTGGTCTTGTTGATATTTTCTATTGCCCTTCTATTTTCTGTTTCATTGATTTCTGCTCTCATCTTTATTATTTCCTTTCTTCTGGTGTCTGTAGGCTTTTCTTGCTATTCTTTTTCTAACCTATTTCATTTCTTACTCATGTTATTTGAATCTTCTTCTTTTTCTTTGTTAAATTTTCCAGTGGTTCATCAATTTTATCAATCCTTTCAAAGAACCAACTTTTAGTATTGTTGATTCTTTCTATTATTTTTCTGTTCCCTTTATGCCTTTTCAGATATTTGTTATTTATTTTCTTCTGTTGACTCTAGGCTATTTTGGTTGCTCGTTTTCTAATTGTTGGGGATGTTGGGTTAAAGTGTTGATTTTGGCTCTTTCTTCTTTTATGATGTGTGCATTATTAGTATAACTTGTCCTCTGAGCACTGCTTTTGCTGTGTACCAAAGATACTGGTATGTTGTGTTTTCATTATCATTTGTCAAGAAATTTTTTTATTTCACTTTTTATTTCTTCTCTTACCCAGTAGTTTGGAAGGAGGGTGCCATTCTGTTTCATGTATTTGGATTTTTTTTCCTTGATCTTCTTGTTGTTGATTTCTAATTTTGAATCATTATTATCTGAGAAGATGCTCTGTATTTTGATTTTTTAAATTTATTGATACTAGCTTTGTGGTTTAACATATGGTCTATTCTGGAGAAAGCTAGAAAAGAATGTATATCATGCTATTGTTGGGGGGTACAAAAAGGGCAAGGAGGTCACATCTCCTGACCTCCTCTAACTCCACAAGAGGAAGACAGAGTCATTATCAGTAACCCAAGGCCTGTTCCTACAAGGCCAGACATGCTGCCTTCCTTCAGCCCTTTCACCAACCATTCCTCCCAAAGCACCCACCACTTCTCTCCTGGGTTCGATAATTTGCTTTAGTGGCCACACAGAACTCACAGATTACTGGGTTTATTAGGGAAGTACCAGGCTACAATTCAACTTCAGGAAAAATGCTCAGTCTCTCTCCCAGCCCACCATCTCTCAGCCAACAGTCTCTCACAGTCTCTCTCCCAACAGTGTATATCCTTCTGTGTCTCATTCAGCATGCGTGTTTCTTGCATCTCTTTCCCAGCAGTGCGTGTCACTCAGGAGCACATGTCACTTTCAGCAGCACATCTTCCTCAACCAGCAGTCAAAGAGCCCTCTGCCTCTAGGAGGCCTCCTTTTGAGGCTGGCAGAGTGGCCAAACTAGCCAATCATAACATCAGAATTCTAAGTACCTGAGAGAGAGTGAACTTCCCAGAACATTGCTCAAGTGCCACTCCCAACAGAAGTACCCCAGGTGGATAACCTTTACAATTAGGAGCTCCTCAGTTGCTCACAGAAAATTCCACCACAGAGTTTACAAAGATGTATGGCTAGAAAAGCCATACCAGGTAATTTACTACACTGCAGGGGAAATGTTCTGTATACATCTTTGAGGTCTAGTTGGTTGACTGTTGTTTAGATCTTCTCTATTTTTGTTAAGTTTCTTTATAATTGTTCTGTCTTCATCAAAAGAGATGAATTAAAGTCTTCTACTATTATTGTTGAGTTGCCTCATTCTGTTTTCAGTTATCTTAAAGTTTCATTTATGTATTTTGGGGCTCTTTCAATTGGGTACATAGATATTTATTGTGCTTATGTCATCTTGTTCAATTGAGCATTGTCATTATAAAATGTCTTTCCTTATCTATTTTGCTGGCTTTTGCCTTAAGGTCTCTTTTATCAGAAATTAATATTGCCACTTTTTCTTTTTTTTGGGGGGGGTGTTGTTATTTGCTTGACATGGTTTTCCATCCTTTGATTTTTAGTTTATTTTTCTTTATGTCTAAGGTGTGTTTCTTATAGATAGCATATTGATGGTTTATATTTTGTTATCCATTGTGCTACTCTCTCTCAACTGGAATATTTAATCTATTTACATTCAGTGTAATTATCAATAGGTATGAACTTACTGCTGCCATATTTCTATTTGTGTGTGTATATGTGTGTGTGTGTGTGTGTGTTGACAGTTTCTTTGTTCAATATATTTTTCTGTGCTTTATTCATTTTGCATATGGATTTTCTTCTCATTTCCTTCATTGCTATTCTTTTCATGTTTACTGAGACTATGATTTTCTTCTTTTTCACGTTGGTGATAAGATTTGTTAATTTTCTTTGAGGTTACCATGTAATTTATTGTTATCTTTCTGCTGCCTCAATACTTACTCCAGTACCAATGGACTGACAACAGACAGCACCCAGCACCCAACCAGCCTGCCCTCAACTGCTATGTATGATCAGTGATTAGAGACTCATGTCCGCACTCCCACCTGCTACCAAATCTGCTCAGAAACAGTTGGTGAATACCAGTTCTGCCACATTAGCAACCAGAGTAACACACCTGCCTGTTGCCAGAAAAAAAACAAAAAATCAGAGTGAAGCAAATAACATACAATCAACAAATGAATACAATAACACTGCAATGTCATGGAGACAACAAACAACTTCAAATCACACAAAAAAAACAGGAGAACACTGCTCAAACAAGTGACCAAAGTATAGGGCAGAAAATCTTCTGGAGGGAAAAAATGCTATTACAACTACATGATGAGAAATTCAAAAGAATCGTAATTAGCCATCTTTGATCCTCCTCTCTTCCAGTGTCTTTTTATTGTTTAGCTCCCTCCTGTGTGACTTTGCCTAAGTTACTTCACCCCTTTTGACCTCAATTTTCTTAATTCCTAACTTGAAAGATGTTATAAGGATTATATATTTAATGTACATTATCTCATTGCATTAACAAAACAAAACAAAACATTGCTTTCAAGTCAATTCTGACTCGTGGTGACTCCATGTGTTACAGAGTAGAATTGCTCCATAAAGTTTTCTTGGTTGTAATCTTTAAGGAAGCAGATCACAGATCTTTCTTCTGTAGTGCCACTGAGTGGGTTTGATCCATCAACTCTTTTGTTAGTAGCTGAGCACATCTGTTTGTGTTACCCAGAGAATATATGAATGGAACTCTTGTGATGTAGTGGGTAAGATTTGGCTGCTAACCAGAAGGTCAGTGGTTCAAACCCACCAGCTGCTGAGTGGGAAGAAGATGGGGCAATCTACTTGCGAAAAGATTTACAGACTTGGAAACCCAATGGAGGTCACTATGAGTTGCAATCAACTCAGTGGCAGTGGATTTGGTTTGGTGTACACATACACACACATACACACACACATAAACCAAACCAAAACTAAACTCATTACTGTCGATTCAATTTGACTCATGGTGACCCCAGCTTGGGTTTCTGAGGTGATATCTCTACAAAAGTAGATTGTCCAATTTTCCCTCTGAGAAGTGGCTGATGAGTTTGAACTGCCAGCTTTCTGGTTAGCAGTCAAATGCCTTAGGCACTATGCCACCAGAGCTCATCATTGCAGCCACCGTGTCAATCCATCCCATTGAAAGTCTTCCCTTTTTCTCTGACCCTCTATTTTACCAAATATGATATCTTTTTACTGGAATTGGTCCCTTCTGACCACATGACCAAAGTAGGACAGACAAAGTCTGACCATTCTCACTTGTAAGGAGCATTCTGGCTGTTTGGTTTTAAGAAGACTGCAGGGGATATTTTTGGTCTAAGGTACGAAGGATATCTCAGGGCAAAAAATTGAGGGATTCATCCAGCCCCTGTAGTTCCAGAAATGGTCTCGAGTCCATGAGAACTTGAAGTTCTATTCTAAATTTTCCTCCTTTGATCAGGTTTCTTCTCTCTCTTTCCATACACACACACACACACACACACACACACATACACACACACACACACATATAATATGGTTAGTTATTTTATCTGGGAGTTCGGTGACGTAGTGCCTAAGGCATTTGACTGCTATCCAGAAGGCTGGCAGTTCAAACCTATTAGCCACTCTTTGGAAGGAAGGTTGGGCAATGTACTTCTGTAGTGATACTACCTCGGAAACCCAAGGAGGGGTTGCTATGAGTTGGGATCAAGTCAAGAGCAGTGAGTTGAGTTATTTTACCACAAAGTGAAGATTTGCTCATGTATTTTTTTCTAGAAGTTTTTCATACTTTTTGATTTTACATTTATGTCTGTGATTCACTTCAAATTAATTTTATATTTGTTGAGAGGTAGGGATTGAGTTTCATTGTTTTCCATCTGTTCCAAGATATTTTGTTAAAAAGACCATCTTTTCCCTGGAAACTGTAAAAAATCAATTTAACATACTTGTGTACTAGGCTTCTAGATGTTCTGGATGTTCTATTTTGTTCCTTTGACCTATGTGTCTATAGTTAATAATTAGGTGGTGTTATGTTCTCCAATTTTGTTCTTTATTTACAAGACTATTTAGGCTATTCTTAGTGTTTTGTATTTCTATATAAATTTTCAAATCAGCTTTTTAATCATTCTTTTTTCTTGAGATTGATTTAAATCTATAGATTAATTTTGGGAGAGTGGATATTAATACTCAATATTAATATTAATATTAATAATATTGAGTATTTTGATCCATGAATGGAGTATATTACTCTATTTATTTAAATTTAAATTTTCTTTAATTTTTTTCTCAGAAGTATTTTGTTGTTTTCAGAATTAAGATCTTATACATCTTTTGTTATATCTATTTTAAGAATCACATATTTTATTGGGCTATTGTTAGTATCATTTTAAAATTTTAATTTCTAATTGTTTTTACTACTACATCCAATTTAATATTTGTAAATTGACCATTGTATAAATGATGGCTAATTTTACTTACTATTTACTTATTAGTCTAGGATCAGGTAGACTCATGCTAACTACAAACTCATATTTTCTCATTTGTTTGCAATATTTATACATTCTATTTCTTTTTCTTTTTACATGTTAATCAGTCCTCTCAGGGAGCTCTGGTAGCATAGTGGCTAAGACACTTGCCTGCTAACCAGACGGCTGGCGGTTCAAACCCACCTGCCACTCCTCGGAAGGAAGGTTGGGCAATCCTACTTCCGTAGTGATACTGCCTCGGAAACCCAAGGAGGAGTCGCTATGAGTCGGGGCCGACTCGACGGCACATAACAACAACAACAACAAGTCCTCTCAGGTATAGCAAGGGTTGTGAGGCTGGAGCAGGACTGGGCAGTGTTTTGTTGTGTTGTATATAGGGTCTCTATGAGTCACGGCCTACTTAATGGCACCTAATAACAACAACAAGACCTCCAGTAGAATATTGTATAAAAGTATTTAGTGTAGACATCCTTGCATAATTCTTCATATCAAGAATAATTCAATATTTCACCATTAAATTCATCATTAGCTGTAGGTTTTTCTTGTAGTTGTCCTTTACCAAATTGAGGATGTCCTCTTATTTTCCAAGTTTGGTAGTGTGGTGTAAGTTATTATTATTATTATTATTATTATTATTATTGTAAAAATCATGTGTGAAATTTGTGTTTTGTTAAATGCTCTATCTCTGTCAGATTGGCCATATAAACTTTATTCTTTGTTCTGTTTATGTGGTATATTACATTATTGATTTTCACTTATTGACCTAATACTGCATTCTTGAGGTAATTCCCATCTGATCATGTGTAATTTACTTATATATATTTCTGTATTTTAGTTATTAATATCTTGATAATAATTTTTGCATTTATGTTTATGAGAGCTATTGGTCTGTAACTTTCTTGTGATGTCTTGATGAAGTTCTGGGATTGGGGTCACACTGATTCCATACAGTAAATTGGAAAACATTTTCACATTGTCTATTTTCTGGAAAGAAAATTGTAATTTGGTACTATACCTTTCTTTAAATGTCTGATAAATTTTATCAGAGCAGACATCTGAATCTAGAGACTTTTTGTGGTTTGATTTTAATTATGAATCATTTTCTTATTAGAATAATCTGCTATTCAGATTTTTGACTTTTGAGTCAGTTTTGATAACTTTTTTTTTTTAAGTTTTAGAATTTATTGGCACAATACTATTCATAATACTCTCTTTTATTGACTTAGAAGCTATAATGCTATCACCCCCTCATTCCTGATCATGATAATTTGTGTGGTATCTTTTATTTCTTGATTTCTCTTCCTAGATACTTGTCAATTTTTATCAACCTTTCCCAGAGAACTAGATTTTAACTCTGTTGATTTCTCATTGGTTACTGCTCTTATCTTTATGATTTCTTCCCGCCTACTTACTTTGGGTGTAATTTGTTTTCTTTGTCTAGCTTCTAAAATTGTAAACTTAGACAGTTATTATTTTAAATCCTTCTCCTCTAAATATGGACATTTAAATTTATAAATTTCTCTCTAAGTTCTTCTTTAACTACCTCTCACTATTTTTCTATCTATGGTTTTGTTACCATTTTCTTCAAAGAGTTTTTTTTATTTCTTTTGTGAATTCTTCTTTGACAAATGGGTTATTCATAGCATATTATCATTTGAGGATTTTCTAAATATTTTTTGTTATTGATCTATTTTTATTCTAGTGGCTCAGTGCCTAAGGTATCTGACTGCTAAAAATAAGGCTGGTGGTTCAAACTCACCAGCCACTTCTCTGAAGGAAGACTGGGCAATCTAGTTCCATAGAGATACTGCCTTGGAAACTTAAGGAGGGGTCTCTATGAATCGGAGCCGACTTGATGGCAATGAGTACACTGTATAAGATTTTAATTATTTGAAATATATTGAGACTTATTTTATGGCTCAATATGGTCCATTTTGGTGAATGCTTTATATGTACATGATAAGAATGGGTAGTCTGCTGTTGGGTTGAGTGTTTTATAATGTATCAATTAGTACAAATTGTTAATTCTAATTTATAAAACTCTTAACAGTTTTATCCATTACTGAGAGTAGTGTTGAAATCTCTTATCATGATCACAGATTTCTTTATTTCTGATTTTAATTCTGTCAGTTTTTCCTTCATTAATTTTGCACCTTTCTCATTAGGTACACATGCCATTGTAATTGTATGGCTTGCTGATAATTTTTGTTTGTTTGTTTGCTTTTGGCTTCCTGATAAATTGAGGCTTTCTTCATTAGGATTTCTCTCTTTTTATAATAATAATCTTTGTCACAAAGACTACTTTTTCTGATATTAATACAACTACAACAGCTTTCTTATATTTACTGTTTACATTGTACATATTTCATACACTTCTACTTTTAATCTATCTTTGTGCTTATATTTAAAGTTTATATCTTATTGATAACATATATTCTTTTCAAACCAGCCTGAAAAGCTCTGTGTTTTATTTGGAGTATTTAGTCCATTTATATTTAATGTAACTATTGATATTATTGAATTTAAATCTACATCTTGGTATTTGTTCTCCATTTGTCCCTTTTGTTATTTGTTCCTCAGATGCTCCTTTACAACCTTTTTTAAAAAATTGCTAAAATATTTTTAGTATTCCATTTTATTTTGTCTATTATCTTTATAACTATGCCTTTTTATTTTTTAGTGTTTTATTGGTTTCTCTAGGGAAAACACTATGCATCCTTATTTTGTAGGATTTACTTTGAGCAACTATTTTATCATTTTATACTTTACACTTCTCAACTTCTGCACATTTTAGTTTTTCCACTTCATGAATATTACAATTCCTTTCACCCATTCATGTTATCTTTTGTTCTATTACTGTCATATTTTTAAAATTTGTGTATATGTTAGAAAAGCCACTTGTAATAGTGTTGTTTTTTCTTTAACCAGTAAGTGATTTTTAAAGGAAATTAAGAGGAGAAATATAGCTTTATTATATTTACTCACATTATTACTAATTCTATTTCTTCCTTTCCTATAGATCTGAATTTCCACCAAGTATTACTTCCTCAGCTCTGGTAACATAGTGCCTAAGGCACTTGACCGCTAACCAGAAGGCTGGCGGTTCAAACCCACCAGCCACTCCTCGGAAGGAAGATGGGGCAATCTACTTCCATAGTGATACTCCCTCGGGGTCACTATGAGTCGGGTCTGACTCAAAGGCAAGCAAAAACAACAAATTACTTCCTTTCAACCTAGAAAATACTCTTTTCTTTTTTTTTCCCCCACTAAGGCTGATGACTCAAACCTACCAGCTACTCCTTGGAAGGAAGATTGGGCAATCTACCGCCATAGAGATACCATCTCAGAAACCCAAGGAGGGGTTGCTATGAGTTGGATACGACCTGATGGCAGTGAGTTTTTGTTTTTTGGTTTGGTTATTATATATTGTGATTTGGTGAAAGTGTACAGAGGAAATTGGTTTTCCATTCAACAATGCTAGAGAATACTCTTTAACATTTCCTGAGGTGCTGGTGTGCAGACAACAACTTCTCTCAGCTTTTTAAAATTTAAATGAAAAATTGCTGACTAGATACAAAATTCTTGGTTCAATTTCATTTTTGTTTGTTTTTATAATTTCAGCATTTTAATTTTTTTTTAACTGCTAATGAATGGCCTTTCTGAAGTCTTTGCTGGAGGTTGAAATTTCCCAAACCAAACCTGCTGACACTGAATGAATTCCAACTCATAGCAATCCTGTCAGACACTGAGTAGAATTGTTCCACAGAGTTTCCAAGGCTGTAAATCTTTCTCTCCTGTATTGACTACTGATGGTTTTGAAGTGCTGACTTTTTGGTTAGTAGTGGAATTAACTAGCCACTGTAATGAGGTATTAATAAGATATTAATGAAGTCACTCCTTCTGAGAGACTAATATTAGTGTCTCAGCTCTGTTTAACTTCTATTATCTCTGGTCTACTCTTAGGCCACAATGATATGGATTGACACAGTGACTGCAATGATGGACTCAAGCAAAGCAAGGGTTGTGAAGATGGCACAGCACCAGGCAGTGTTTCTTTCTGTTGTATATGGGGTCGCTATGAGTTGGAGCCAATTTGACGGCACCTAATGATCAGAAGGCTGGCTGTTCAAACCCACCAGCCACTCCTCAGAAGCAAGGTTGGGCAATCTACTTCTGTAGTGATACTGCCTCAGAAACCCAAAGAGGGGTCTCTATGAGTCAGGTCCGATTCAACGACACATAACAACAACAACAACAGCAACAATAACAACAACTCTTAGCTCTATAGCAGTTATTTGCTTCTAAAAGTACTGTAGTGTTTCCCTGAACATAATCAGTCCAGTACAGACTGACAGTGCTGCCTCACATAGAATTCTGGGGCTCACTTCTGCACATTTCTCTTTTTTGCTGTCCTGCACCTCAGCTTCCAGACCCTTCTGTATCTCCAGGCTCTCATATTAGACTCCTTAGGTGACATGGAATGCTATGCTCTACTTGCACTGCAGGTGCAGCTCCAACTCTTTTGGGAAATTGTCCCAGGCTGAAAGTTGGATTGAGTGATAACTGGCACACATGTTATTGACCTTATAAGCTTTTCTTCTTTCCAGGATCACCCTTATCTTTCCTACATATTTATTTATTTACTGTGATGAAAATATACTTAAGAGAACACATCATCTCAACAATTTCCACATGTACAACTCAGTGTGACATTAACTACATTCTTCAGGTTGTGCAACCATTCTTGCTATCCAATATGTTTATTTTATTTACTACCGAAATACACAAAAAGTTCAAAAATACTAATATCAATATTAATATGAAAAATAAAAGTACCAAATTAAATTCAAGATTTTCTTTGTAGCCCTATCTTACTTTAGGGATTACCATTTTTTCTTGTTGCCTCTTTTCCAAGGCTTAAAAATAGTTGTCTTCAGTATTTTGTCCAGTTCTGTAGCAACTTACAGTGTGCTGGAGCTGGCTCATAGTGGCTCATGTGTGTCAGTTTTTAGATTTTCAGTAATTTTTCTAGCCAGTTGTTAAGCCATTGTAGCTTAAATTCAGCTAAAGTGGGAGTACTGATACCATGAAGACAGGCAAATGTTACAAATTAAAGCTTTTTTTTTTTTTTTTTTTTTAATGTGTATCAGAGAGCTGTTGTTAAACATTTACCAGCACACGACTGTCTATGATGAGAAGACTAGTCAGGTACTAATTTCTCTGTCATGGCTAGGAGATGAAGTTCCATTTTCTTTTAACTCACTTATTTCTTAATCCCTTTTCAATTTGAGTATAATTGCTTCCACCTTACTTACAAGGGTTATTTTATTCCTTAAATTTCTCTTCTGGTCTCTCTCTTTTCCTTTTTTTTTTTTTTTTTCTTATGGATTCTGCTGATAACTTGACTACTTACTCATATTTGATGGTCATTTTTTCTGTTCTTGGTCTCTGCAAGTATATATTAAAATGTTGTTAGGTGCCATAGAGTCATCTCCAATTCATAGTGACCCTATGCACAGCAGAACAAAACACCACCCGGTCCTGTGCCAGCTCCAAAATCCCTGCTATACTAGAGCCCATCGCCACAGCCACTGTGTCAATCCACCTCATTGAGGGCTTTCCCCTCTTTCTTCAACCCTTTCCACCTTACCAAGCATGACATCCTTATCCCTTCTGATCACATGACCAGAGTATGTGAGACAAATATATTAAAATAGACATTTTTAAATATCTCTGACTGGTGCTTTTAAGCTATATTTATTGTCTTCAGTTTTTTGCTCCTTAACTGTAAGATTTACATATGATTCAGTTTTTCCTTCAAATAGCTGGGTAGTGAAAGAAGTGGTGGGTTCAACCATTTAATGAAATTTGAAGTAATGGAAAAAATCAGTCTTCCTCTTTCCCATCTATACATATAGTTTAGGTGGTCTGGTGTCCTTTCAAGACTTCTTTGCCTCCTTTTCTGACCTTCCACTGGAAATGAGTTGAAACCTTGAGATCTGAGAAGCCAAAAGAATTGGAAAAGAAAAAGAGAAAGGAATGAATTTGAAGGTAATTGTGTACTTGCCAGTGTAATTTTTCCTCTTTGTTTTAATCACTTGTGCCATCTAAAAATTACAATTTATGTCTAAAGTAGTTCATAGTTGGGTTTGTCCCTTGAAAGAAAATGTGTTCTAATTCTCAATTCTACCTTTAATGTAGTTAAAATCCATATAATCCATGATACTTCCCTGGTTGCTTTTGCCTGACAATATTCCATTTTTTTCTGTATCATTACTACTTTCTAGTCTTTCTCCAAATTAAGCACCAAATTATGTTATTCAATATATTTTCTATTGTTTCCTTATCCTCAATTTGATTAGAAGCCACTTAAGGGCAGGGATCATTTTCTTTATATTATTTGTATTCTTCTTAGTGGTTAGTTATTTTTAGACACTCTATACATCCAAAATGATGGCTTAACTTCTGACAGTATTTGAATATACTGCCAGAAGTATCTTTTCAGAAGAATCTATTTAATTGTTGTTCCTCTCAAAATCAACTTGTCCTGTTTACTTGACACTGAATCATCAACACAATTAATCATTTCTTTTAGAAGAAATGAGTTTAATTAGCTAAACATCAATCGATGGATTTAGTAAAAAAGCTAATCCAATCCATTCATCTTAACAAATAAAATAATTTGATGTGACACAGTTATTTTGGTGACTAGTTATTATAGTTGATCAAATATGTTTCATCTACTATGATGTCATCAGATGATTATGATTAACATTTAGACATTTTTAACATCTCTCTTCATACTTACTATGGAAACTATAAGAGATCTAAAAAACATCTGTGGCTCTGTTTTCCTATGATTAGGGAATTCCTCCGGCTCTGCATCCACTTTCTGCCTGGAATTTCCTCATACCGGCCTGGTTTCTCCTGTCTATAGTTTATTTTCACAAAATAGAAATCTCCTTCTCAGTATAACTTCTTTTGTAGAGTAATCAACTTGGTCTTCTATTTCAATATTACTTACATGATAAAAATAAATCAAACAATTAAGAGACACAGTAGATATAATGAAATCACTACAAAATTTAACATTTAAGAACAGCAAATTAGAGATCCGTTTTATTATGATATTAGATGCAGAGGTCACCAAAGTGAAGGAATATTCAAACTGTCTTTTGATATCATCTAGCAAAAAAGACATCAGTTTGCAGATGAGAAAACTGAAGTGCAAAGAAAGGGAAAAGACTTTTCCCAAGCTCATAGAGCTGGTTAACTCTAAAGCGAAAATCAAAGTACAAACAAACAAAAAACAGCTCCACTCTCTTTCCTTCTTCATAGTTCCCTTCTATCACACATGTTGTAGATTGAAAGTCTCCTTTATTCTGTTTTCCTCATGTATCTACCCTGAGGTTGGACACTAAACAGTGTTTCTAGACTCCACATACTCTTCAGCCACAGCCCTATTTCTCTACTATTCGTCATAACAAAACTTTTATAGCAATTTGACTCTACTCGTCCTTTCCTTTTCTCACATCCCATTCTCTTTTTAACCCACTTCAATTTACCTTTTCCTGCACTTCACCATCACTATTCTGAAATGATTCATTCATGTAATTATCACAATGACCTCTATGTTGCCAAATCCACTGTCACTATTATATGTTTATCTTATTCAGTTACTGGCAGCTTTAATAAACAACACTCTCTTCTTTTGGATCCCATGAAGCACTATTGCTTTTCCTCTTTCCTTACAGGTTATTCTTCTTTCACTTTTTATTATCTCCTTCTCCTCTAACTGATCTTTAAATGATCTTAAAATATTAAAAGAAAAGAAGGCTGAGATTCAATGCAATCTTAAGATGTTAAATGTTAAGCCATTGTATTTTCAATCGCCTCATACGCATGTGACAGCTGGACAATGAATAAGGAAGATGAAAGAAGAGTTGCTGCTTTTGAATTGTGGTGTTGGTGAAGAAAGCTAAAAGTACCATGGACTGCTAAAAGATCTAACAAATCTGTCCTGGAAGAAGTGCAGCTGGAATGCTCCTTGGAAGCAAAAAAGGCCAGACTTTGTCTCACCTACTTTGGTCATGTTGTCAGAAGGAACCATTCCTTGGAGAAGGGTGTCATGCTTGTAAGGTGGAGAGTTGTCGAAAAAGGGGAAGGCCCTCAATGAGATGGATTGACACAATGGCTGTGGTGATAGGCTCAAGTATAGCAAGGATCATGGAGCTGGTGTGGGACAGGGTAGTGTTTTATTCTGCTGTGCATAGGGTCACTATGAGTTGGAGACAACTTGACAGAACCTAATAACAACAACAGATCTTTACAGAAGCAGATTGTCACATCTTTCTCCATTGGTTGGTAGATTCAAACCACCAACCTGTTGATTAGCAGCCAAACATGTTACCACTGCTCTACTAGGGCTCCTTGACAACTAATATAAATTCTAAAAAACAAAAACTCACTGTCATCAAGTAAATTCTGACTCATAGTGACCCCATTTGGGTTTCCAAGGTGGTAAATTTTTAGAGAAGTAGATTGCCCTATTTTCCTTTCACAGAGTGGCGGTGGGTTTAAACTACCGACCTTCTGGTTAGCAGTCAAATGCCTTAGGCAATTTTTTATATTGATCTTGTAAACTGAGACAAATTTATTTTTCATTTCTCATCTATATGCCTTCTGTTTCATTGTCTTTTCTTATTTTCTGGCTAGAATTTTCAATGTAATATTGAAAAGAAATGGTAAAAGAGGATATCCTTGCCTTGTTTATGATGGAACAAAGCATTCAATAGTTCACTTCAGATGTTGTTAATTGTAGGTTTTTCATAGACATCTTTGTAAGAGTTAGGAAGTTCCCTCATTGTCGATTGTTGAGTTTTTATAATGAATGGGTGTGAATTTTAGCAAGTGATTTTTCTCAACCTTCTTTTCTATCGACACTCATACTACATTGTCTTATCTATTTCTATGGCTCCAGACATCATCTATATATTGATGAACCTCATACTTAACTCACAAGTTCTCTCTATTAAATTCTATATTTACTTATACAACTCTTTGATATTTTTTCTTTGCTTTTGAAATAAAAAAATAAATTTGTCTTTATTCACAGATGACATGATCATCAAGATCCAGTAGCCTACTGAAACTTCAGATAAGACACTAGAAGTGATATGTAAATTTAACAATGTCTCAGTTTACAAGATCAATATAAAATCTTGTAAACTGAGACCTTAGAAACCCAAATGGGGTCACTAAGAGTCAGAATTTAATTGATTACAGTGAATTCTTGTTTTTAGAATTTATATTAGTTGTCAAGGAGCCCTGGTAGAGCAGTGGTAACATGTTTGGCTGCTAATCAAAAGGCTGGTGGTTTGAATCTACCAACCAATGGAGAAAGATGTGACAGTCTGCTTCTGTAAAGATCTGTTGTTGTTATTAGGTTCTGTCAGGTTGTCTCCAACTCATAGTGACCCTATGCACAGCAGAATAAAACACTACCCTGTGCCACACCAGCTCCACGATCTTTGCTATACTTGAGCCTATCACCATATCCATTGTGTCAATCCATCTCATTGAGGGCCTTCCCCTCTTTCGACAACTCTCCACCTTACAAGCATGACATCCTTCTCCAAGGAATGGTTCCTTCTGACAACATGACCAAAGTAGGTGAGACAAAGTCTGGCCTTTTTTGCTTCCAAGGAGCATTCCAGCTGCACTTCTTCCAGGACAGATTTGTTAGATCTTTTAGCAGTCCATGGTACTTTTAGCTTTCTTCACCAACACCACAACTCAAAAGCATCAACTCTTTTTCGTCTTCCTTATTCATTGTCCAGCTCTCACATGCATATAAGGTGATTGGAAATACAATGGCTTGGGTCAGGTGCACCTTCATCTTCAAGAAGCCATCTTTGCTCTTCAGCACTTGAAAGAGGTCCTTTGCAGCTGATTTGCCCAGTACAATACTTGATCTGATGTCCTGACTGTTGCTTCCATTGATGTCAATTGTAAAACCAAGCAATGTGAAGACTTTGACACCTTCAATCTTTTCTCCATTTATCATAAAGATTTATAGTCTTTGAAGCCCTATGGGTCAGTTCTACTCTGTCCTACAGAGTCACTATCAGTTGGAATCAATTCAACGGCAGTGAGCTTTTTTGGTTTTGGATATAAACTCTAAACAACAGGACAATAAAATTTTTTAAAAGTTACAATACAGTCAAAAAGCAAAACAAAGTTAGGAATAAAATACTTAGCAATAAGGTTAATATACCATGCAAGGCCTCTGTATTGAAAATTAAAGCACTGTTAAGATAAATTGGACAAATATATGAAGAGATATGCCATGTTCATTAATTGGAAGAAACAACACTGTTAAGATGTAGATTCTCTAAAAAATGATCTATAGTTTAATTCAATCTCAATAATAATCTTGCCAAGCTATTTCTTTTTCTTTAATAGAAATTGACAGACTGATTCTAAGATTTATGTGGACATGCAAAAGAACTAGAATATCCAAAGCAATCTTGAGGAACAGTGTTGGACTACCTACCCTCCAACTTACTATTGAGTTAGTAACAAGAAATTTTCAACTGGAAAAAGAATTCACAAATAGGACAAGGGAACAAAGTAAAAAGTCCAGAATTAGTTTCACACTTTGGTTTTTTCAACAAAGGTGCCAAAGCAACCTAGTAGAAATGGAAGTGTTTTTTTTTTTTTTTTTTTTTTAAGTTGCTGGCTCGACATGATATTTATAAAGAAAAAAAAAAAGAAAGTAATAAAACTTATAGGAGAAAATATTGGATAATATCTTTGAGAGTGTGAATTGGCAAAAATTTCTTACACAGAACTCAGAAATCTGTAACTAAAAGAAATAACTGAAAAATTCAATTTAATCAAAAATAAAATGACCATCTTAATAAAATTAATAGACCATCCTCAGGTCTGCAGAAGATATTTGCAAAATGTACATCTTACAAAGCACTGATATCTCTTACATATAAGGAAATCCTGTCATTCAATAATAAAACTAGAATTCTGATTTTTTAAAAAAGGAGGGCAAACAGTTTGAACAGATACTTCACAAAGAAAATAACATGACTGGCCAAAAAACACATGAAAGAAGCATTCAATGTTAGACGTCATCAGGGAAATGAAAATTAAAATCACAATGGTATATAGCACACATCCACCAGGATAGCTAAAATTAAAATCACTGACAAGACCAAATGTTCCAAGGATGTAGAACAACTGGAACTTTCATACATTCTTAATGGGAGTATAAAATAATACCACCCCTTTGTAAAAATATTTGACAGCTTAAAAAAAAAAAAAAAAAACCCTATGACTCAGCAGTTCAACTCCTAGCTATTTACCCAATAGGAGTGAAAGTATACCCACAAAAAGAATTATAAGAAAATGTTCATATCAAGTTTATTTGTAATATATAAAAGTTGGGAATAGTCCAGATGTCCATCAATAAGAGAATGGCCAAAGAAATTGTTGTATAGCCATACAGTATTATTTAGCACTGTTGTTGTTGTTGTTATGTGCTGTCTAGTCGGCCTCAACTTATAGTGACCACTCCTTGGGTTGCCGAGGCAGTATCACTATGGAAGTAGATTGCCCAACCTTCCTTCCAAGGAGTGGCTTTGAACCACCAGCCTTCTGGTTAGCAGTGAAGTGCCTTAGGCACTATGCTACCAGAGCTCCTTTACTTAGCACTAAAAAGAACGTACTGATATGCACAACTATATGGACGAATCTTAAAAACATTATGCTTAGTACAAAAAACCTTACACTAAAGAACACATACTATACGATTCTGTTTACATGACGTTTCAGAACAGACAAAATTTATATGGGAAGAAGCATAAATAAAATGGTGGTGCTTCTGGAGGGAGGAGTGGTGATTTACTGGGAAGTTGTGTAAGTAATCTTTCTGGATGACGGGAAAGTTATATCTTGATTTCAGTTAGGGCAGTGATTATCAACCAGGGGTGATTCCAACCCACCCCAGGGTTATTTGGCACAGTCTAGAGACATATATTTTTGGTTATCACAACTAAACAGCAGACATGGTGTTAATAATATTTAGTTACTGGACACCAGAGAAGCTGCTAATCATCCCATAGTGCACAGGACAGTCTTCCTTCTCCAATAAAGAACTATCAGAATTTGAGAATAGTGTTGAGGCTTAGAAACCCTGAGTAAGGATTATATAGGTGTATGTATTTCCCAAAATTCATCAAAGTTAAGTTTGATATCTTTCATTTTATGAATATTTTTCAAAAAATAAAAGAGCCAAAACTAAATATAGATTCTAGTTAATGATATAGGTGTTATAGTTGGGACTGTGGTAAAGAACTCCGATGCTAGCAACTTTCACCCTCAGAGCTTAAAGAATAAGATAAATTGATGCATGGATGGATTATAAAATGAATGGATGAATGGTTGTGTGATAAGGGAAATATAAACCAAAACTAAACCCACTGCTGTTGAGTCAGTTCTGACTCATATGACCCTGTAGGAAAGAGCAGAACTGCCCCATAGTGTTTCCAAAGCTGTAAATTTTTATGAAAGTAGACTACCAAATCTTTCTGCCACAGAGTGGGTGGTAGATTAGAACCACTGGCATTTTGGTTATCAGCCTAATGCCTTAGCCACTGTACCACCAAAGTTCCTAAGGCAAATATAAGGAAATGTTAATTGCACAAACTATGTGGGGATTATGTGGATTTTCACCATATAATCCTTCCAATATTTCTGTGCATTTGAAATTTTTCATAAAAAATGTTGGAAAAGAAAAATTTATATGCAGTCCTTGGTTTCTTCTTTTAACCCACCCATTCATTTTAACTTCATCAGTATGCTTTCCCTATTCTATTATCAAAATACATCTTGAATTAATTTCATTTTACTTTCTCTGTCTATATAGCTACCACCTGAGTCTAATCTACCAACAACTTTTGAATGAATTATGGAAATAACAAGCTAACTTGTCTCTGATTCCTCTCATTTTTCTCTTTAATCCATTCTTTCTCTTACAGTCAGAAATGTCTACTTAAAACGTGTTATTATTGTTGTTGGTGTTAGGTGCTGTTCAGTTGGCTCTAACTCTTAGTGGGATATCATGCTTGGGAAAATGGAGGATCAATGAAGAAGGGTAGGATCCTCAAAGAGATGGATTGATACAATTGTTATAACAATGGGCTCAGGTACAACAAGAATCGTGAGGCTGGAGCTGGATCTGGCAGTGTTTCATTCTGTTGTACATAGGGTCACTATTAGTCAGAGCTGACTCAGTGGCACCTAACAACAACAACAACACTTTAACATAGAGAATTCTGAAAAGGAAATCAGGAAAACAATACCATTTACAAGAGCCAAACAATACAATGAAACACTGCCTGGTCCTGCACCATCCTCACAATCCCTGCTGTGCTTAAGTCCATCTTTGTAGCCACTGTGTCAATTCATATCCTTGAGGTCTTCTTCTTTGATGACCCTCTGCTTTACCAAGCATGAGATCCTTCTCTAGGGATTCATCCCTTCTGGGATGATCAAAGAACATAAGACAAAAACTGGCCTTCTCTCTTTTAAGGAGCATTCTAGCTGCACTTGTTCCAGTTGTGAGGATTTTTGTTTTCTTTATATTGAGTTATAATCCATATTGAAATAGAGAGTGCTCTAAGCCAAGTCTGAGAAGTAGGAAGCACCAGACCAGGTAGTTTCTTACAGGGCAGGGTAAGGCAGTGGGATTATATTTTGAGTACAGTGAGCTGTTAATCTGGGAAGTTTTATTCAGGAGAGTGTAATATGTTTTAAGAGGCTTTCTTTTAAGGTGCACAAACTATGGTATTTTCAATCATCTCATATGTATATGAAAGCTGGACAATAAATAAGGAAGACTGAAGAATTGATACATATTGAATATACCACAATCTGGAAAAAGAATGAATAAATCTGTCTCAGAAGAAGCACAGCCAGAATGCTCCTTTGAAGTGATGGTAGTGAGACCATCTCATGTACTTTGGACATGCTATCATGTCCCTAGACCCTGAAGAATGGTTGGAAAAGTAGAGAGCGAAAAAGAGGAGGACCCTCAACGAGCTGAATTGCCACTGTGGGATGACTCAGGACTAGATAGTGTTTCATTCTGTTGTGCATAGGGTTACTATGAGTTGGAACTGATTCAATGGCACCTAACAATATAACAACAATATTTCCTTCTAACCAGCCACTCTTGTCATATTTTGAAAATGTCAATTTTGCTCCCATATCATGCCTTTACTCTAGCTATTCCCTTTATGTAGGATGCCTTTTCCTGGCTGAATATGCATGGATCTTTCCCTTTTTCAGCTTTCAGTTAATATAATACTTCATCTTTCTCCATCTGAAGTAACTCATTCCCTGTCAACTCCTATAACATTATCCTGTTTTCATTTATAACAGCTGTTTAAATTTATCTTATTCTACTTAGATTTTAAAGTCCAAAAATCTGGGGCTTGAATATCTTGTTCATTGCTGTATCTCCAGGTTCCCAGAATAATGTCTGACTCATGTTAAATGAAAAATAAATATGTGCTTAATGAGTAAATGGATGGATGGTATGTCCAGAAACTTTGTAGGATGACAGTTTTTATTAATTTATTTTTCCCATGACCTAGTAATGCTCACAGATTGGACAATGAAATTCCATGAGGCACTCTCTCAGGTCAAGATAGTACCATATATAGATGTGGAGACAAATATGAACCAGAGACTCATGGAGAACTAGTCCCTGAAGCATACAAGCTGCTGTGTTGAACTCATTATTTGATGTTTCATTGATTTGTCCTATAAATAGAGGGTTAAGTGAATTATGGAATGTGCTTCCAGAAGAGGGAATCCCCTATATATATTAAAAATTATGTTGTCAAGGGATATTTATTGACATAGGGATAAGTTCATGATCTATGGTCAATTATAAAAAGCAGGCTTCAGAAGAATGTGCTTATCTCTAGACCAGAAAGTGTGCTGAACAACCTCATCCCTTTCTTAACATCACTCTTCCAGTATCTTTGATGAGATTATTTTCCTCACCCTCTACCTTCGGAAGGTGATGAGCTTTGGTCAGTTTTGGTCAGAGGGTCTTGGTATTTTTGGAAGCCAAATATATCAGAAAGGCCTTGAAGTATATGCAATTCATAGAATATTCCACTAAGGAGATAGTGCAATTGACCAAGAAAGAATTTATGTTGTAGTATACTGTATTACATGCCATGAGGAGTTTTCTCCCAGCTTGGTCACAGAACCAACACCTGTGATAGAATTAGCAAACTGGATTGTCCCACTCTAACAGTAATAGAGAGAGACTCGGCTGTCATGTCAATGTCCTTCAATTTTTTATGTTTAATATCTAAATTACAATAACCTGAGAATCCCTCTGGTATGACTTCAAGAATCCAATTCTGTTCCTAATTATCTCTGAGGTTCCCTGGAGAAATTCCAGCTTAGGGTAACTTTGCCCCACTCACACAGGTCTCTGCTCTGGCTCCATCCCCTGGCATCTCTTAGTCACATTTTCTTTTTGCAGGGTCAGCTTATCCCTATGCAAAAGGTTGTGATTTAAAATAATCTAAGTGATCACATCAACTAAGATTTGAAGATGACATAAGAAAAATTCAATGCAGAGAATTAAAACTTGAAACTGGACACCAGACATATCATCTTTTCAATTCAAGTGTCTGCTACCTCTCAGTAGAGTTCTGACCATTTCTTGTCTGAATACCCTCCTGAGAGGAATTTTTTTCTATTTCAGTTTTTTCCTCACCACAGTCCAGGGCTCCCAGGAGGGGAAACACACAATCAGTGAATGTTAAAACACTCCAGAGATATACCTTTCTCACATATATAACTCTTTGATATTATTAAAAAGACTGCTTATTACTTGATTTGGAACATCTGCATTTGGGTATAGGCCTTTCTAGTTATGTGTGGGTAGGTACCTTCCCACATCTGCATAGCTAATACTATCAAGAAAATGATTCTTTCCAGAGCAAAGTGAGAGCATCTTTTAGGAATAGATTTTGCATAGAAATTACTATAGTGTCTTTGTAAACAGGACTATCAGTTTTCCTACCATGAGTCTGTGTTGGATGTGTAGGGTGTCCTAGAGGAATTGGGGCAAGAATTATGCCTTGGGAGATGATGTTTATTATTAGGGCTAGCAAATTAGAGGATGAGATAGTTAAAATTACAGACACTGAATAGCAGCAAGAACAGAAGCTCAAGAAGATTTAGCACAGTTTAATGGAATTACGGGCAACAAAAAGAGACCTAAGATTTATATCTTGGAGATTCCAGAAGGAGAGGAGAGACAGAAAGGGATCAAAAAATATTTGAAGAAATAATGACAGAAAATTTCCCAAATATAATGAAGGAAGTAAATCTACACATACAAGAAGTGCAAAAAACCCCAAGCAGGATAAACTCAAAGAGATCTACACCAAGATACATCATAGGTAAGCTCTCAAAAACTAAATATAAAGAAAGAATCCTGAAAGCAGTGAGAGAGAAGAAAATAGTTACATATAAATGGTCCTTATAAGGTGAGCTCTCTATATTTCCTCAGAAACATTGAGGGCCAGAAAGAAACGGAATGATATATTAAAAGCTCTGAAAGAAAAACAACAATAACAGCAAGAAAACCTGTCAACTGAAAGTACTATACTCAGAGAAACTATCTCTCAAGGATGAGGGTAGAATTAAAACATTCTCAGACAAAAGAAGCTGAAAAAGTTCATATCCACTAGACCAGCACTACAAAAAATATAAATGGGAGTGTTGTGGATGTAAGCAAAAAGAAACTAGAAAGTAATTTAAAGCCATACATAAAAATGAGGATCCTGAATAAAGGGCTAGTACTAAGATATTGATACTTGATCATTCAAAATGTTTTGTCTTTTATGGTTTTTCATAACAAATACATAAAAATCAAGGAAAAATTATGTTATATGGAACATGACATATAAAGACATTATTAGTGATAACAACAACAAAAGGATTGGGGGAGGAATGGTATAGATAAAAAATTTATTTATATGTATATTATTGAAGTTTAAGTTGGCAATAACTTATTCAAGAATGTTATAAATACAAGCTGTTAAAAGTAATATTCATGGTAAACACTAAAAGTATATATGTGGCCTCTCATGACATAGTACTTAAGGCATTTGACTGCTAACCAGAAGGCTGGAGTTTCAAACCCACCAGCCACTCCTCGGAAAGAAGACTGGGCAATCTACTTCCATAGTGATACCACCTTGGAAACCCAAGGTGGGGTCAGTATGAGTTGGAATCAACTCGATGGCAGTGAGTTGAGTTATATAAATACACAAAAGGAGAGGCAAAGAGAACTGAAAAGTCTCACTACTATAAACCATTAAAGCACACATACAAAAAAAGACAAGCAGCAGTAAAGGACAAAGACAAAGAAAGCTTAACACACATACACACACAAAATAACAAAATGGCAGAAGTTAGTTACCTCTTATCAGTAATTACAGTGAAAGTAAGTGGACTAAATACTCCAATCAAAACATGGAGAGTGGCAGAGTGTATTAAAAAACAAAACAAAACAAAAAACGACATGATCCATCTACATGCTGCTTATAAATTACACCTTAAACCCAAGGACACAAATAGGTTGAAAATGAAAAGATGGAAAGAAAAAAAAATATTCCATGCAAATAATAACCAAAAGAGAGCTGGAGTGGTAATTTTAATAGCAGACAAAGTAAACTTTAAGAGAAATGCTGTTAGAAGAGATAAAGATGAGCATTATATAATGGTAAAAGGGTCAATTTAGCAAGAGAATGTAGCAATCATAAATATATATTACCTAAAATCAGGGTAGTTAACTATAAAAAGCAAACAATAATAGTTGGATTCTTCAATACACCAGTTTCAACATTGGACAGAACATCTAGAAAGATCAACAAAGAAAGAGAGAACATGAATGACACTATATACCAACTAGAGTTAACAGACATTTCTAGAACACTTGACCTTAAAGCAGCAAAATATACATTCTACTGTAGTAGATATAGGCCCTTCTCTGAGATAGACCATATTTATAGGTCATAAAGCAAAACTTGATAAATTTAAAAAGGTGGAAATCATACAAAGAATTTTCTTTGATCACAAAGGAAGAAACCTACAAATCAATAATAAGGGGAAAAAAACATGGAAAATGAAAAAATAAATGGAAATTTAACAACACACAAATTATGAATGGGTCCAGAAAAAAATCAAAAGAGAAATCACAAATGGCCTAGAGTCAAATGAAAATGAAAGCACAACATACCAGAATTGGATGATACAGTGAAGGTAGTATTATTCCAAAGGAAACTTACAGCAATAAGTGCTTACATAAAGAAAGAAGAGAGATCTCAAATCTACAACTTAATTCAACAACTCTAGGAACCAGAAAGAGAAGAGGAAACTAAACCTAAACCTACCAGAAGAGAGAAAATGACAAGTACCAAAAAAAACAGAAGTTGGTTCTTTGAAGAGATCAATAGAATTGGCAAACTTTTAGCTACACTGACAAAGAAAAGAAGATAAAAATGAAAACAACTAAATTAAAAAATGAGAGAGGGGATATTACAAATGATATGATATAAACAAAGAGAATTATGAGAGAATATTATGAACAACTGTACAGTAGCAAACAGGATAACCTAGATGAAGTGGGCAAATTCATGTAAATACATAGCTGACTCAAACTGACTGAAGATGCAATACCAAAAAAAAAAAAAAACAAAAAAAAAACCTCACTGCCATCAAGTCGATTCTGACTCATAGCAACCCCCAATGGGTTTCCAAGGCAGTAAATCTTTACAGAAGTATGTTGTACCATTTTCCTTCCAGAGCAGGTGGTGGATTTGAACCACCTACCTTCTTGTTAGTAGTCAAATGCCTTCGGACCTGAACCACCAGAATTCCTGGAATCTCAATAGACTTATAATGAGAGATCAAATCAGTGATCACAAACTTCCCAACAAATAAAAGTCTTGGACTGGAAGACTTCACTCAGGAATTTTACCAAACATTTAGAGAAGACTTGACATCAATCTTGTTTAAATTATTCCAAAAGATAGAGAAGGAAAGAATACTCCCTAATTCACTCTATGAAGCAAACATAACCCTGATACCCAAAACAGACAGACACCCAGACACCATAAGAAAAGAAAATTTCAGGTCAATATCCTCATGAAAATAGACACAAAAATTGTCAACAAAATACTGATGAACATAATCCAACAGCATATTAAAAGAGGTAGATACCATGGCTAAAACTCCCCCAAAAAACCTACTGCCATCAAATCAATTCTGACTTATAGCAATCCACATTGGGCTTCCAGGGTGGTAAATCTTTACAGAAGTAGATTGACCCATCTTCCTCCATGGAGGAACTGGTGGGTTTTAAGTGGGATTTATTCCAGGAATGCAGAGGTGATTCCTTAGGGGTGATTGATTAGAAAACCAATCAACATAACAATAGAACAAAGGAAAAGAAATATATCATCGTCTCCTTGGATACAGAAAAAGAGCCAACATCCTTTCTTGATGGAAACCCTAAATAAGATTGAAATAGAAAGCAAATTCCTCAAGATAATTGAGAGTATATATGCAAAGCCAATAACCAACATTATACTTAATGGAGAAAGACTGAGAGGTTTCTCTTTGAAATTGGGAATAAGACAAGTGTGCCCACTCTCACTACTTCTATTCAATATTGTATTAGAAGTCATAGACAGAGCAATAAGACAAGGAAAGGAAATAAAAGGAATCAAGTTTGGAAAAGAAGTAGTAGAATTTTATCTATTTGTGGATGCCATGGTCTTATATATAAAAAATTCCAGCATCTATAAGGAAACTTCTACAGCTAATTGAGGAATTTAGCAAAGATGCAGTGTATAAGATCAACCAACAAAAATCATTTGAATTTCTATACACCATAAATGAGAAATCTGAAGGAAAATTAGGGAATCATTTCAATTTATAGTAGCAACTAAGAGAATAAAATAGCTAGGAATAAATCTAACTGGAGACATGACAAATACAATGTCATATACAGGATATATAGGAGTTCTGGTGGTGTCATGACTAAAGCATTTGACTACTAACCAGAAGGCTGGTGGTTCAAACCCATCAGCCACTCCTCAGAAGGAAGGTTGGGTAATGTACTTCCATAGTGATACTGGCTTGGAAACCCAAGGAGAGGTTGCTATGAGTTGAAGCCAACTTGACATTTTATAAAACACTGATGAAAGAGATTAAAGAAATCTTGAATAAATGGAAAGATGTTCCATGTTCATGGATTGGAAGACTTAATATTGTTAAGATGTTAGTATTATCCAAAGCAATCTGTAGATTCAATGCAATCCAAATAAAAATCACATTAGCCTTCTTTACATAAATAGAAAAAAACAGCCTTCAACTTAATGTGGTGAGACATGAGAGCCTGAATAACTAAAGCAACATAGAAAGAAAAGAACAATTAGGAAAACAAATATTTCCTGATTTTAAAATATATTATATAGCTACAGTAATCAAAACAGCCTGATACTGGTATAGTATTAGACACAAAGACCAATGGAATAGAATTGAGAGTCCAGAAATAAACCCATACATCTACAGTCAACTGATTTTTGACAAGGTGCTAAGTCCATTCGATGGTGAAAAAAAGTCTCTTCAATAAATGGTGTTCAGAAAACTGAATTTCTACACGCAGAAAAATGAAACAGTATCCATACCTCACACCACAAACAAACAAACAAAAAATTCAAAATGGATTAAGGAACTAAATATGAAACCTAAAATCATAAAATTCTTAGAAGAAAAAGCAGGGGCATTTATGGCAGGCTTGCTCTTTCACAATGTTGTTGTTGTTGTTGTTATGTGCCGTCGAGTCGGCCCCGACTCATAGCGACCCCTCCTTGGGTTTCCGAGGCAGTATCACTACGGAAGTAGGATTGCCCAACCTTCCTTCCGAGGAGTGGCTGGTGGGTTTGAACCGCCAGCCTTCTGGTTAGCAGGCAAGTGTTTTAGCCACTATGCTACCAGAGCTCCCCAAATTACCTCAATTTGATTATGGTATGTCATGGTGGAGGTTTCTTTATGGTCCTTCTCCTTGGAGTTCATTGAGGTTCTTTGATCTGTGGGTTATCATTTTTCAGCAAATTTGGAAACAATTCAGTCACATTTCTTCAGACACTTTTTATGACCTCTTCTCTCTCTCCTTTCCTTCCGCAACTCCAACTTGACCAGTATATTGTCCCACAACTCAGTGATGCTTTATTATTATTATTTTTTTCCTTCAGTCTTTTCTGTCTCTGTGTTTCATTTTGGATAATTTCTATTGCATGTTCAATCTTGCTTATCTTTATTTTCTTTGATGTCTAATCTGCTGTTAACCTCATTTAGTCCATTTTTCATCTCTGGTATTGTATTGCTATCTCCAGAGTTTTGGGTCTTTTTACATCTCTGCCCTAGTTATCTAAGGAGCACTAGTGGAACAGTGGTTAATCGATTCAGCTGCTAATCAAAAGGTTGGCTTTTGGTATCCCAGTATCCAGTTCAAGTCCACCAGCCAGTCCATGGGAGAAAGATGAGGAAGTCTGCTTCCCTAAAGATTGACAGCCTTGGAAACCCTATAGGGCAGTTCTACTCTGTCTTGTAGGGTTGCTATGAGTCAGAATCGACTCCATGGCAATATACTAACAAAAGCACAGACATCAAAAGATAAAATAAACAAATGGGGTCTCATAAAAATTAAAAATTTTGTCCATCAAAAAATTTTACCAAAAAATTAAAAAGACAAGGTACCGACTGGGAGAATATCTTTGGAAACCATATACCCAGCAAGAATAATCAAAATATGTATAAAACTTCAACAACCTAACAACAAAAAGAAATAACCCAACATAAAACAGGCAAAAGATTTGAACAAACATTTCACCAAAGAGGATATTTAAATAGCCACCAAACTCACAAAAAGAAGCTTAATGTCATTAGCCATTGTTAGTTGTTGTTATGTGCTGTCGAGTTAGCCCCGACTCATAGCGACCCCTCCTTGGGTTTCCAAGGCAGTTATCACTATGGAAATAGGATTGCCCAACCTTCCTTCCGAGGAGTGGCTGGTGGGTTTGAACTGCCAGCCTTCTGGTTAGCAG
>NW_006921701.1:964139-988042 GCF_000298275.1 Orycteropus afer afer | reverse complement strand
GAACTTTTATCTGTTGCTGGTGGGAATGTAAAATGGTACAGCTATTGTGGACAGCAGTGTAGCCATTCCTCAGATAACTACCATAAACAAAACAAAGAAAACCTTACTACCTTTTAGTCAATTCTGACTCATAATGACCCCCACTGGGTTTCCAAGGCTGTAAATCTTTACAGAAGCAGATTGCCCCATCTTTCTTCTGTGGAGAAGCTGGTGGATTTGAACCACTGACTTGTGAGTTTGAACCACCAACCTTTTGGTTAGCAGCCAAATGCCTTAACCACTACATCACCAGAGCTCTCTAGTACTATCATACGATGCATCAATTCCACTCCTAACTCCCAAACTCCCACACCCAAAACACTTGAATTCAAAGACTCAAAGACATACATCAAAGTTCATTGTGAACATTGGCTATTCACAATAGCCAAAATGTGTAAACAACCTAATTGTCCATCAACAGATGAATGGATAAACAAAATCTGGTACATATATGCAATGGAATACTACTCAGCCAGTAGGAGAAATGACGTTTTGATACATGCTACCATATGGATGGAGCTTGAAGACATTATTCTGAGTGAAATAAGGCAGTCACAAAAGGAAAAATATTGTATGATATAACTTATTATAAAAAGAGAATAAAGGCAAATGTACAGTAAACAAAGATTTTTAGTGGCAACTAGGGATGGGGGAAAGGAGGAGGTTATGCATTAATATAGCATTAATTAAAAATAGGGTTGCACAGTCAATTAATATAATTGCTATCAATATATGTTGCGCACTGTAAAAAAGTTGTTTTGGCAAAATTTGTGTGATAGATATATTTACAACAACCCCCCCCACACACACACACACACATGAGTAGCTTCTAAGGCTGCTTATATATAACCAAACACCTCATGGGATTTTGTTTCTTAATTTGGAAGTTTAAGGTTATGGTTTCTTGGCATGTTTCAGTTAATTGGCTTAATAATAATAAGGTTCTTAGTGCTCTTGATCTACCTCTCAGTTCCTTGCGTAGTGCCTGGGGTCTTAAAAGCTTGTAAACAGCCATTCACAGCACAACCAAACCCATGGCCATCGAGCAGACTCTTAGCAACTCCCACTGGGTTTTCGAGGTATAAAATCTTTACAGGAAAACACTCCTGGTGAATATCAGAAAGATATTTACTTGTGTTCTATTAACTACACAAAAGCATTTGATTGTGTTGATCATAACAAATTATGGCTAACATTGAGAAGAATGGGAATTCCACAACACTTAATTGTACTCATGAGGAACCTGTACATAGATCAGGGGACTGTCATTTGAACAGAAAAAGGGGACATTACATGGTTTAAAATCAAGATGGGAGTGTGTCAGGGTTGTATACCTTCACAAGAAGGTGAACTATATGCAGAAGAATGTGGCATCAGGATTGGAGGAAGAATCATTAACAACCTGTGATACACTGATGACACAACTTTGCTTGCTAAAAGTGAGGATGACTTGAAGCACTAACTTATGAAGATTGAAGAATACAGTCTGTAATATGGATTACATCTCACTATAAAGAAAACTAATATCCTCACATCTGGACCTACAAGCAGCATCATGATAAATGGAGAAAAGATTAAAGTTGTCAAAAAGTTCACATTACTTGGTTCTACAATGGATGCCAAAATGGAAGCAGCAGTCAGGACATCAGAGAACATATAGCACTGGGCAGATCGGCTGCAAAGGACCTCTTTCAAGTTCTGAGGAGCAAGAATGTCTCCTTGAGGACTAAGGTGCACCTGACACAAGCCATGGTATTTTCAATCACCTCATATGCATGTGAGAGCTGGACAATGAATTAGGAAGACAGAAGAAAAGTTGATACTTTTGAGTTGTGGTGTTGGCAAAGAATGCTGAAAGTGCCATGGACTGCTAAAGATCTAACATATCTGTCCTGGAGAAAGTGCAGCCGGAATACTCCTTGGAAGCAAGAATGGTCAGACTTCATCTCATCTACTTTGGTCATGTTTTCAGAAGTGATCATTCCTTGGAGGGTGATATCATGCTTGGTAAGGTGAAGAGTCAATGCAGGAGGAGAAGGCCCTTAATGTCATGGATTGGTTTGACACATTGGCTGTGGTGATAGGCTCAAGTATAGCAAGGATCGTGGAGCTGGCTTGGAACTGGATAGTGTTTCGTTCTGCTGTGGATAGGATCACTATGGGTTGGAGACAACTTGACAGCATCTAACAACAACAACAACAACAAATCTTTATAGAAGTAGATTGCCTAATCTTGCTTCCATGGAGTGGCTAGTGGATTTGAACCACCAACCTTCTGGTTAGTAGTCAGATGCCTTAGGCACTGTGTTACAACAATGGGTCTTTATTCACCTGAAGCAACAGAGGAAAAAGGAGCATCAAGAATAGAAGGAGGATATGGAACGTATTGCTAATAATCTCCAAGAACTACTGCTTCCTTTGCCATGAGACCAGGACTGGATGGTGCCTTGCTATCATTAGTGAACATTTTGATCAAAAATTCTATGGAAGAATCTTGATTGAAAGGGAGAAAATACAGAACTGAGCTTCAAATTTTCCTGGATTTCTTGGTATCATGAAGGTTGTATGAATTGAAACTGTTGCCTTCAAAGAATCTTTAAACCTAAACAAAAAATATTCACTGAAATCTTCTTATAGCCCAACAGTAGTTTAGTTTAACTAATAAAAATATTTGTCTTGAGCATTATAAAAACAAAAAATCAAACCCACTGCCATCGATTCGATTCCGACTCATAACAACACCCATTGGGTTTCCAAAATGATGAATCTTTAGGGGAGTAGATTGTCTGGTCTTCCTTCTGCAGAGTGGCTGGTGGGTTGGAGCCACCAACTTTCTGGCTAGCTGTCAAATGCTTTAGGCACTACACCACCAACTATCTATAGCGGATCAAATTACAACAACAACTTGAAAGATTAGTTTGGAAGCTGAGGAAGCAGTGAATTTCTCTGTTAATGAGGACAACTCAGAAAGGAAGGATGAGAATGGTTGCACAACTCAAACAATGCAATCAGTGTCATTAGATGGTACATGTAGAAATTGTTGAATTGATATATGATAAGCTGTGTGTATTCTCAATAACAACACCAAAACAAATAAAATTAACAAAAAAAAGAGAGAAAAAAGATATCCTGAGGCAACAGTATGATTTTTCTTACACCAAGCAGTTATTTATTTATTTTTTAAATTGTGGTAAAAATATACCCAACAAAACATTTATGATCTCAACAATTTCTACATGGACTATTCAGTGGCATTGATTATAATTTTCAAATTTGCACCTGTTCTCACCACCCTTTTCCAGATAATTCTATCACCATTAACATAAACTTCATGTGGCAAAAACTCCCCCTTTCCTCCTCCCTCCCACCCCTGGTAACGAGTGATAATTTTTAATTTCTATATACTCTCTAATTTCATGTAAGTGAGAATATATGTTATTTGTACCTTTGCAACTGAATTATTTTGCACAGCATGATGTTGTCAAGGTTCATTCCTGTCATGGCGTGTATCAAGACTTCATTTCTCTTTATGTCTGGGTATACTAACCACTTTTACTCATATTGTTATTTGCCAGGGCCCAATAAACATTCAATTTTAAGATTCCTGTTGTAAAATAAAAAGAATGAATTTTCGTAGGCAAAAAAAGGAAGACTGGGTAAAATAGTGGAAAGGACATCCTAATCAGAAGAAGCTAAATTAGCATAAGCCCAGACGTATCAATATTTATCAATGGGGTTTTTCCTATTATGTCCAGGAATTGCAACATGGCTGAGATATTGTCTATGTGATTGGGATGGGGAAGAGGGATGTTGAGAATGGTTAGGGCTATCAGCAGAGTGTGAGAAGACTGTAAAAGTCCTTGAATGGAAGCAGTTGTGAATCTACCAGAGTTTTTTCAGTAGTAGAAATGATAGGCCTGGATGATGAAGTATAGGAAGGTTGCTGAGAAGGAGAATTGGTGCTTGGGTAGGGACTTTTTCCATACCTTGGTGATATAGCATATATTTATTTAAGACTGCAGATTCAAGATTTGTCCTCCAGGGCAAAACAGCCATCCTTTTCAGGCCGTGTAAGTCACCACAGCAACCAGGTGAAATGTGAAAATGTGGTTAATAACCTGGAAGGCAAACTTAATTAAATAATTTTTTTATTCTTTGTTTTAATTATTATCTGACTGTGGAATTCTTTGGGGTCTAAGTACATACTACACATATCTTTCTTGCATTTTCTTTCTTGGCCCAAATGACTGCCAACATAATACCAACGAACTTAGACCACATTACCATGGGTGCTGCATGGCTTTAAGCTTAGCTGCTCCAAACCTGAGGTAGTGCTTACTTCTAATTGGCTTTTAGGAACCTGATGCTATAAAGCAGAGCTCTGTATTGGTTAGAAATCAAGATCCTTAAACTTGTTTAGATAACCAGGAAACTAGAACTGATTCCTGGTGCAAAATTAACACTTTTGAGTTCTTGCTAAAAAGTCATTAATACCTTAGTAGTCATTTCATTCATATAGCAGTTCAAATATGACACATTCCAAACCAAATCAAACCCATTGTCATCAAGTTGATTCTGACTCCTAGTAATCCTATAGGACAGAGTAGAACTGCCTCATGGGATTTTGAAGGCTGTAATCTTCATGGAAGCAGATTGCCACTTCTTTCTTCTGAGGAATAGCTGGTGGGTTCAAACTACAGACTTTTCAGTAAGCAGCTGAGTTCTTAACCACCATTGCACCACTTTTTGATACATTACTTTCTCCTAACAAGACTGCTTCTCATAGCAAGATGGTGGTATGGGGAAGGGGATTTAGAATGATTTTATTTATTGCAGATATAGAGAATTTGAGGCTGAGAAAAATAATTTGTCCAAACCCATATGCATAGTAAATGTCAAAACCTGACCTGGAATACAGATTCTGCAGATCTTTTTGCATTGCTTTTCACCTGCTCAGTGTTAAGCATATTCTATCTTCTAAGCCTGTATGATTTTACAGAGGATATCCAAAAAAAATAAATTTGGCATTATATCAGTAAGGATTTCTCTCAGCATCAAGGAACAAGAATTCCAACTCACACTGGCTTTAATAAAACAGGAATATTTGTTGACATAACTTTCTGAGGATAGTCTAAGATTTGGTTGTGGCTTGATCCAGAGGGCTCAATCATGCCAGGGAGACTAAGATTTTTCTCCATCTTTTGGTTTTTCTTTCCACTGCTTGACTTCATTCTGAGATTCCCTAAGATAGCAAGATGCTGCCAGTAGTTTCAACTTTTAAGTGTTGCCATGTTTGGATCCAGTAAATATAAAAGAATAAAAATTCTCAGCAACTCTTGAATAAGCACCAGGATTCACCCTGACTGGACCATCTTGGGTCTTGTGCCTATCTCCCTACCTCAGAACAAGTCATTATAATTTGACGTGCTGATGGACTAAGCTGGATGGAGTAAAAGACTTCACCTCTGGTGGTAGAAATGAAACCACACATAGACCGATATGGGGCACAGGGTTGTTACAGAAGACTGGAAGCTGGATGACCAAACAACAAATGTCTTCCACTTAAATTACTGGGTGTATTCTCTAGTTGCTTGAGGAAATAGGACATTTTATTGAAAACTAAGCCTATTGTCTAACAGCCAGTAGCCTCTTAAGGATGAGCCACAAATAAATTATAAGGAGGGTAAAATCTACTTTACTGCACCAAAGTTCCCCATTCTAAATTCAAATCTCCTAGACTAAGCTACTGAGTGGCTTTTGGATGAAAGTGTGCTATTCTATTTCTTAATGACTTTCCAGTTAAAGTCTTTTTTTTTTTTTTTCTTTTTAAATGGGTAAGAGAGGTTTTTTTTGAAAAAACATTTCACCAAAGAGGATTTTGGATTTTTTTTTTTTCAATTGTGCCTCAGGTGCAAATTTACAGAGCAGAGTTTATTTTACATTCAATATTTCTTGTACATTTGGTTACACTCCCCAATTACCATCCCCAGCCCTAACCCACTCTCCTCCCTTCCCTTTCAAGTAACTACCCCCCTGTGTCCCTCATAGTTATGCACTCCTGTGTGTCTTGCATCTCCTCCAATCAACCCCCGTGCCCCATGGTTTATTGTTCCAAGGGATGGATCTCCATAGAGTACGTGGGTGCGTCACCGTGTCTTGAGTGGTCTACATGTATGTCTTATCTATTCTTGGGCTTAGAGGCAGCCCCTGGGAGTGAGTTTTACTCCAGGCCCGAAATGTATCCCAGGGCCATAGTATTGGAGGTCCCACCAGACTTCATCCAACCAGTAATTTTGGTCATTATTGTGTTTTTGGATTTTACACCATGTTTTTCTTCCCACTCTGTCCTGGATCTCCAGTTTTGATCCTTTCCTGAGTGTTTGGCATTGGTAGTCAGCCACCATCTAGTTGTTTTTGGTCTTGAGGTCAACATTAGCCCTGGTCTTGAGGTCAATCATATCCTAGAGCTGATTTGGCTTCTGACGATAGGAGATCTTCAGTCATCTTAGATGGCTGCTCAAAAGCTTTTAAGACCACAGTCACTACTCACCAATGTCAATTGTGGAACAAGATTTTTATGTATTTTGTTGTGCCAATTAAATCTGGTGTCAATACCAGTCAAGCACCTTTGGGTCTCTCTCCCAAAGTGTCCAGCTGTTTGTGAGGGATTGCTCTATGTCTGTCTTCTGTTATTTCTGTAAGGATTGTGGGTATTTTGTATCACGGGTATCTGTGTAAGATTAGCCTCAGCTGAATCTGTCCTTGGTCTAGAGTATAATCCTGTTCACTGACTCCTATCTAATCTTTTCAGATGTTTATGTGTTTATCTGTAACCTGGTGTTTGGTGTTAAAGGTAATGCAGTATTGTGGATATAGTTGTATTAGCCTCTGTCATCTTTATCTTATGTACACAATTCAGTGCTCACCCTTACCCCAACATTATCATGGTGGTCACAGACTCTTTCCATACAAGCCATCCCCTTATACACCTCAGTGTGTGCCCCCAGCTAGCCCAAAATTATTCCCTCTCCACCATGGTAACCTACAAAGTGAGTTCCTTCCTTAAGCAAACCCTTCCCTGTCTTTTTACAGTAATGGGCTCATACAATATTTATCCTTTTGCAACTGATTTATTTCACTCAGCATAATATCCTCCAGGCTCATACATGTTGTGAGATGATTCACGTATCCTTCCTTTTTCTGTAATGTAACATAGTATTCCTTTGTGTGAATGTACCATAATTTGGTTATCCATTCATCCACTGATGGGCATTTAGGTTGTTTCCATCTCTTTGCTATAGTGAATTGTGCTGCAATGAACATAGGTTTGTATATGTCTGTTCAGGTCCTGCCTCTCATCTCTTTAAGATATATTCCTAGTAATGGAATTTCTGGTTCAAATGATATTTCCATTTTCAGTTTTTTAAGGAAATGCCATACTGTTTGCCACAATGGTTGTACCATTTTACAATCCCACCAGCAGTGTATGAGAGTTCCAATGTCTCTACAACCTTGCCAGCATTTGTTATTTTCTGTTCTGTTGAACATTGCTATTATTGTTGGGGTGAGATGATATCTCAACATTGTTTTGATTTGCATCTCTCTAATGACTAAAGATCACAAGCAATTCCTCAAGTGTTTGTTGGGTGCCAGCATATTGTCTTTGGTGAAGTGTCTGTTCAAGTGTCTTGCCCATTTTTTAATTGGATTGTTTGTCTTTTTAGTGTTGAGGTGTTGAAGTTTTCTGTAGATTTTGGAGATAAGTCCTTTGTTAGATATGTCATAGGCAAATATTTTCTCCCAATCTGTAGATTCTCTTTTTACCCTTTAGACAAAGTCTTTTGATGTGCATAAGAATGTAACTTTTAAAGCGTCCCAGTCATATAGCTTCTTTTTCGCATCCTGTGCTTTCTGGGTTATGTTTGATAGTCTATGCTGTAAATTAGGGCTCCTAGATTTGCTCCTATGTTATCTTTGATGAATTTTATAGTTTTGGGTCCAATCAAATAGTTAACACATTCTGGCCTTTTCCTACATCCCTTGCTTTATTTCCTGTCGTATCCCCAACTGTATCTTATGTCACAATTTTGCTTACCTACCTGCTGTATGTGGGAAAAAGCATGGTATCAAGATTGGAGGACGATTGTTGACAGCCTGGAGTGTGTGAGTGACATGGTCTTGATTGTGGAGGGCAAAGAGGACTTGAGGCACTTACTGATGAGGATCAAGGACTGCAGACTTCATTATATATTGCACCTCATTATGGAGAAGACAAAGGCCCTCACAGCTGGTCCAGTGGGTAGCATCATGATAAACCAGGAGAGTATTGAGGTTGTCAGGGATTTCATTTTGCTTGGGTCCTCAGTCAACACCCATGGAGGCAGCAGTCAAAAGATCAGATGATGTGTTGTATTGGACAAATCTGCTATAAGAGACCTCTTTAAAGTGTTAAAAAACAAAGATGTTATTTTGAGGACTAAAGTGCACCTGACCCAGGCCATAGTATTTTCAATTGCATTATATGCAGGTGAAAACTGGACAATGAATAAGGAAGATTGAAGAATTGAAGACTTTGAATTATGGTGTAACCAGTGAATAGAGAATATACCATGAATTACCAGAAGAATGAAAACATCTGTCTTGAAAAGAGTGCAGCCAGAATGCTCCTTAGAAGTGAGGATGGTGAGACTTGTCTCATATACTTTGGATATATTATTGGAAGGGATCGACCTCTGGAGAGAGACATCATGTTTGGCAAAGTTGAGCATCAGCTAAAAAGAGGAAGAACCTCAATGAAATGGGCTGACACAGTGGCTGCCGCAATGGCTCTGACATAGGAAAGATTGCGAGGATGGTGCAAGAACAGGCAGTGTTTCGTTCTGTTGTGCATAGGGTTGCTGAGTCACAATTGACTCAAGGGCACCTAGCAACCACAACAATGGGATGCTTTGTGAGTATTCTTTCACACTTCATGGCCTTTTGCACAGGTATACCTTTTCTAAGGGAGTCCCTGGGGTCCAAATGGTTAAAATACATGTTATGGATTACATCATGTTCCCCAAAAATATTTTGGATTAGTGTAGAGTGTGTTTTGAGTCAATCTCTTACAAAATATAAAAGGAGCAGATTAAGCAAGCAGAGATGTGGGAAGATGGATGCCAAGCCACATGGTGATCTCTAGGGAACCAGGAAACTAAAGCTGAAGAGACAAGGACCTTGCTCCAAAGCCAACAGAGAGAAAGCCTTTCCCTAGAGCTAGTGCCCTGAATTCTTGCTTCCTACATTGTGAGAAAACAAATTTAAGTTTGTTAAAGCCATCCACTTGAAGTATTTTTCTTATAGTGGCACTAGATAATTAAGACAATGCACTTAACTTCTAACCATGGCATTGATGGTTTGAGTCTAATCAGAGGCACCTTGGAAGAAAGGCCTGGCAATCTACTTCCCCAAAATCAGCCATTGAAAACTCTGTGACATATAGTTCTACTGTGACACATAAGGTCACCATGAGTCAGAAATCCTTCAATATGTACCAGGAGTCAGGGTCACCATGATAACAGACAATTGATTACTAGTTTACTACCTTCTCTGTGGTATACTACTCTTATCTTGGTATCTTTGATGCACTCCCTTCTAATTATCCTTCATGAGTTTAAGGATTACCTACTCCATGGGTCTTGTTTTTAATTTTTTTTATTTTTACTTGTTGTTGTTGTTGTTATGTGCCATTGAGTCAGACCCAACTCATAGTCACCACTCCTTGGGTTTCCGAGGGGATATCACTATGGAAGTAGATTGCCCAATCTTCCTTCCAAGGTTTGAATGCCAGGCTTCTGGTTAGCCAGCCTTCTGGTTAGCAGTCAATTGCCTTAGACACTACACTACCAGAGCTTCTAATTTATTCATGTACAAAGATAGGGGGTTTTATTATTATTATTATTAATAATTTTCTTAAAATTGGCATGTTAGTGTTTTTAAATTGGGTGACTCAGCAAAGCAGATGGTTCATAAGTCTTCCTATCTCTGGCCCCTTATTTTAGATGAGCACTTAACCATTTGCAACTCCCAGAGATTCTACTTTAGGTTAGAGTATGACAGATAGTATTACTGGGTCAGTATTACTGGGTCAAATATTAGGAGTATTTTCCATGACCCTTTTCTGATCCTAACCTCCAGGCTGAAGTAAATGTTCTCATAGGACCCTATACATTTTAATATTCATATTCTTATTATATATTGCATTGTAGTTCTTGACTTTCTTATCTGTTTTCTTCCATTAGGGCTCTTTTGGGGCCACAACTGTGATCTATTTGCCATTGTACTTAGTAACTATCCCAACCTTAGCCCACAATAGGTTCCCAGTATGAATCATCTGAGAAATGATGAAAAAGCATCAACGTCACTCAAAGGCCTACATAATTTATTCTCCTTTTTGAAATCAAAATGCAGGACAGAAAATATTCTGAGGATACTTTCTGAAAGCTATCAGAGGAAAAAGTAGCAGGTGCCAATCCTTGAGGATCAACTGATCAGGATCACCTTCTTGGAAAGTAGTATTTTGCAAAGAGCTTACCATTTGCATTTACCTCAATAACAGTAGGAACTGGAGAAGTAGGCTTAGAAAACTTGAAGATGTGCAGCCCAGTTAATGACTGTAGCTGCTCATTATGACAGAAAACCTATGCCCATATGACAGTAGAAGCTGCCTACATCACAGTGGCCTCATTAACTACCTTATTCCCTTTGGAAAAGACTGCCAAGGGAGATGGTATCGTCATCTAACAGGTGATCATCAATGAAGGCAGCTCCTGTCCTGCAAGCTATTATCAGAATATTGTGTCCAACTTGTGGTAACTCAGAATCACAGGATGAGCAGAATTTACATAGCTGGAAGTCAAGCACCAAAAATAATTGCTAACATTTAAAAAATGGCTTTTGAGAAAAAGCTATAGTAATTAGCTTATTTCACCTGGAAAGGGAAAATGCAGAAGAATTTTACTACATTATCAGGATTTGAATCCATGCAGGGTAATTTTAGAGGATGGTGAATTTATAGTTGTACATGTCAAAGGATTTTTCTTGTTGTTCTCTCTCCATTTCCTGCTTTATTTCTTCTCTGCAATATTTTGATGAAAGATAATAATGAAATCACTTAACGTATGTGAGAATAAATAGTTTGGAACTTTGCAGCATTATTCCACTGTCTTGCAACTACTTCCTTCCATTGCCCCCAGTCCTAAAATAGAAAAACACAGAAAGGAGTTAAGTATACCATCTGCAAGAGCTCTTTCCTCTTTTACAGCCATCCTGTCGCCATCTGCTAAAATCCTCAGCCCACCTGCACAGTGAACAACATTAGTTGTCTTCCAGAAAAGCACAAGAACCACAATCTCCCCCAAGACTGAGGGCAGGAAGAAGGAGACATTTTACAGTACTTTCAATGAGCTTTCCTTCCTGCAGTCCACCTGGTTCCCTTTGCTAATCTACTGCATGTTTTACCAAGCTTGTTGTCTGAGGAAGGAGCAGATCTTAGACAAAATAGAGTCTTAACATTTGCTTATCCCTTGGCTCTCTTTTGCAATTTCCAAAGCCTCAGAGGTGCTGTCCCTGAAGTTAAGAGTTTACAGGTTCCTGTTGGAAGCTGCCATAAGGAATTTGCTTTAGTTCAAGGAAATGAAAAATGTTCAGCCATATTCCTGTGTGTTTTTTCTCTTGGAGTCTCATTTTCTTTTCTGCTATCAAGAAAGTGACCTCTGAAGTTCCAAAAGGGAATTGGCTAGTATTCTCAATGAAGGTAATATTGTCATCTGGGACAGGAAAACTATTCCTCATAGAAAGCTATTCTGTATATCTCAGGATGTTTTCCTTCCCTAACTCCCATTCATTAAGTACAATTGGTGCTCTCTAGTCATTATTACAACTCCAAGACCACACACATTTTCAGACTCCCCCTCAAAGGGCTGCACCACCTCTTGTTGAGAACTACTGAGGCTATCCTTCCTCCTCATCTTTTGCTCTTTCAGGAAGAGAGAAGTGTAGTTGATGCTTCCTGTTAGAGTGAAAACATTCTTGTTCATGTAGCTCCAACCTATGTGATCAAGGCCATAAGCTACAAGAAAATATCTAAGGTTATGAAACTGAGAGTGTATATGGCAGAAGCACTTTCTCAAGGAAGCATCTCTCTCTCTCTTAAACTTACATACATACACACACACATACACACACAGAGCATGGTTGTTAAGTCTGAATCTGAAGTTTATTGCAACCTGCATAAAGCAGGAAAAAGTTGATAGGTAACAGAAGACTTAATGCAAACAAGTCATCATCAACCAATTTGAAATACTAATAGCCATTGTTTGCAATTGGTTATGTATACATATTCTCTTGACAAGTTCATTTTGCAATTTTATTATTGGATATCAATTGACAGTTGCCTATGCCTAGTTTGGGCTACTATTTTCATTATTTATTTATATATCATTCATTCATTCATTTATTCACCTTTATGAGCATCATCCTGTGTTAGTAACAATCCAACTGGGAGTTGATTTAAAAAAAAACCAAAATCAGTTAGCCTTATATATTCTGCATATCCTATTCATATATTCATCAGATTCAACCTCTCAACAAGTTTATCACTTTCCTTATGAGAAAGAGCTTGCGCTGACTTCTATTTCCCCTTCCTGAAACAAAAACATTACCTTCATAAAACAGAAAAATAATGACTTGGTACAGCAAGCTCTTTTAAAGCTGTATCTATAGGGAATCCCATCATTCAGTGATTGCCGCTAGGCCATCTATCTGCACAGAGTCAAACTAACTCAGTTGGCTGAACATTTAGAATAATCACTTAAATGATCACTCCTCTATTTTTTGGCAATCAACAAACATGGATTGACCACTATAATGATCAGTCCTATAGTCTAAATTGTCTCTTTCACAGCAGGGCTGTTACATTTGTGATTTAAAGCTATCTTAATCAATAACAATACACTCATTTGAATATGTACCTATGCACTAAACATTGTGTTGACTAGTGAGGACATAAACATAAAAGTAGCAGATGTTTTGGAATGACTACAATTTCATAGATGAGACAAACAAGGCTTCAAATTTGCACCAAGCTATTTGGGCAAACCATTTAACCTCTCTGAGCTATAGGTCATCATCATAGGGTTGCTATGAGTCAAAATCAAATCAACAGCAGTGGGTTTGATTTCTTGGAGCTGAAGTTATTAGATTGTTATAAGGATTAACTAATAGCATAGCATTCATTGTGAGTAGTCCCTGGGTGGCACATATGGTTAAGTGCTCAGCTACCAGTAGAATCCACCCAGATGCACCTTGGAAGAAAGGCTTGGTGATCTGCTCCTGAAAGGCCACAGCCTTAAAAACCCTATAATGTGCAATTCTGCATCACATGGGGTCACCATGTGTTGGAATAGACTTGATGACAACTAGCTTGATTTTTTTGGTATGTAGTGTGTAGGGGCCAAGAGTCACCAGCATTCAATAGGTCACCAATACTATGATTACAATAGAAACATAGCTTCTATCTTTGAGGAGCTCACATTGCTTACTACAACTATGTAAAATCACAGATAGTCATAAATATAATTATGTCTTAGCTTATTTTTAAATTCTTAAAAAAAATTGGCATTTCATAACATAGCATATATATTCTGTATTGACCCACTGTATATCCATACTTTGTATCCAAACTTTTCCTTGATATCTGAAGAAAAATAATAAGTGCCATGCAGGTCAAACATGACCCTGCCATAGCTCTTTATTCAGAACATTATCTCACAATGGTTCCAAATACTCTGGGACTGAGTCATCTAATGTAGTTTACAGGAAAACAAGCTGCATGTTACTGTAGGCGACTTTAATGATGTGGAGTTATTTAAGAATCTGGTGTTCACCACTCCCAGTTGAAAGTGCACGAATGAATTAAGAAGACAATATAATTACATACACTGAAATTAGGTTAACATAGATGATCTAATAGCTCAGTATGACCACAGACCAGGATTTCAGTATCAGAGTGCTCTCTCTCTGTTTACACATACACATACAGACACACTTTCAAACACATACTTGTATTCAAGGTGGCTACATAAGCAAAATACTATAGCAGATTTTATGAGAATGATGATTATTTGATTAGGTTTTGTTTTTTACCCTACAAGGGGAAAACAGTCACTTGAGGTCAGGAACTGTTTCCATTCTTTAATGTTTGCAACAGATGACTCCAAAACTTGTTGTGTGCCCTAGAGTCAATTTTGGCTAATATCCACACTATATGACAGAGTAGAATTGCTTCATGGGGTTTTCCCAGGCTGAAATTGACAAGTCTTTTCTCTTGCAGAGCTGCTGGGTGAGTTGAACTGCCGACTTTTTGGCTAGCAGCCAAGCACTTAACCAATGTGCCACCAAAAAAAACCCCAATCCACTGCCATTGAGTTGATTCCAACTCATAGTGACCCTACAGGACAGAGTAGAGCTACTCCAGAGGGTTTTCAAGGTTGTACATCTTTTACAGAAGCAAACCTTTCTCTTGAGGAATGGTTTGTGGATTTGAACTGCTGACCTTCTGGTTAGCACCTAAGCACTTTAACCAATGACTGATTAGAGCTCTTTATTGTGTCACTAGGAGTCCTAAAAAAACTTATTATATATTGCTTATAATAACAACAATAGTTATTCTGCTCAGAAATCACCTATTTTTGCAGGGTTGGGCAAAGAATAGCTCACCTCTTTCTCACTTGATATTAGCTAAGGCAGCTCAAAGGCTTTGTTGTAGTTATTGTTGTTAGGTGCTGTGGAGTCAGCTCTGACTCATAGCAACCCTATGTACAATAGAACAAAACACTGCCCAGTCCTGTGCCAGACTCACAATCCTTGCTATACCTGAGCCCATTGGTGCAATTTCCTCCCATTGCGAGTTCATACCACATCAGCAAATTGAGGTCCTGAAAGCTTTACTCCATTCACATCATTAAAGTCAACTCTACTTTGAGGAGGCAACTTTTCCCCAGTTGTATTTTGAGTGCCTTCCAACTTGAGAGGCTCATCTTCTGGCACTGTGTAAGACAGTGTTTCAGGGCCATTCATAAAGTTTTCCAGTAATATATCAGACAGTATTTCACTATTCATAAGGTTTTCACGGCCAATTCTATGAGAAGTGGATGGCCCCTTCCTTCTTCTGATTCTGCCTTAGTCTGGAACCTCTGCTGAAACCTGTCCACCCTGGGTGACCCTGCTGGTATTTGAAATACTGGTGGCATAAGCTCCAGCCTCATGGCAACACACAAGCCACCACAGTAGGACAAACTAACAGATGAGTGGTGGCCAAATGCTTTGTGCTAGAATAATTTAAAGCAATAGTTCTCAACTAGGGGTGATTCCCCCCATAAGGGACATCTAGCAGTGTATGAAATCATTTTTTGGTTATCACAACTTGAGAAGTGCTACAGACATTTATTGGGTAGAAGCCAGCAATGCTGCTAAATATCCTACAATACCTAGGACAACTCCCTACAACAAAGAACATCAGTAGCACCAGGGTTGAAGAACCGAATCTAAAAGCGCATGTGCTCATGTGCCTGGGGGTTGATTCTATGCATTCACTGAGGGCTTCAATGCTTCTTCATGTACATCTATCAAACATGGTTTGTTTACTCTTCGTGTGGACTAGTTTGGGCTTCCTCACAGCATGGTGGTTGGCTTTCAAGTTGGGCTATATACTGATTTAGAGTTAAGCAGATGCTGATTTTATTTTATTTATTTTGTTATTGAGAATACACTAAATGAGACATACACCAATCCAGAAGTTTCTACATACACAATTCAGTGATATTGATTACATCATTTAAGTTGTTCACCCATTCTCACCCTCCTTTTCCAAGTTATTCCTCTCCCATGGCATAAACTCACTACCCCTTAAGGTTTCTATCTAATCTTTGGGTTGCTGTTGTCAATTTGGTCCCACATAGATAGTTCATAAAAAGCATAATGCTAAAGACAGGCACTTTTTATTAGTTAAGCTAAACTATTGCTTGGTTTTAAGGAGGCTTCAGGGGATAATTTTAGTTTAATGTTTTAAGAAGATCTCAGGCAATATTTTCAGGGCTCCATGGCTCCAGAAAGTTTGGAGTCTATGAGAATTTGAAATTCTACCTGCATTTTCTCCCTTTTGAACAGGATTCTTCTATAGAATCCTTGATCAAAATGTTCATTAAGGGTATCCAGGCAACATCCAGTTCTTCTGGTCTCAAGGCAAGGAGGCAGTTGTTTAGGGGGACTATTAGCAATACATTCCATATTCTTGTCCTATACTTGACTCTCCTTCTTCCTCTGTTGCACCAGGCAAATAGATACCAATTGTGACTTGGATGCCTGCTTGTAAGCTTCTAAGATTTCAGGCACTATGCAAACAACTATTGTTGTTGTTGTTATGTGCAAACAACTAGGAGGTAGAAAAGGAGCACTACACTCATTATTAGACCAATTAATTGGGATGTTCCATGAAACGATGGCCCTAAACCTCCAAACTAAGAAAGCAAATCTCATTAGGTGTTTGGGTGTAAATAACCTCAGAAGCTGCTGCTCTTTATTCTTTTTTCATCTTTGTTTTATATCTATCACATAACTCTTGCCAATTCAACTTTTTAGAGGTGTACAACTTATCGACAGCAATTACATTAATTGGCTGTGCAACACTACCCTTAATCAATGCAATTTTTTCTTCACTATAAACTGAAACTCAGTGCACCCTAAGTAATCAACCTCATTTTCTCCCTCCTTCCCATCCCATAACCACTAATAAATTTTATTGTCTATACATTTGCTTTTCCTTATCTTTTTTTTTTTATAAGTGAGGCCATAAAATATTTGTCCTTTTGTGATTGACTTATTTCATTCACTATCATGTCTATAGTTCTATTCATACTGTGGCATGTATTAAGACTTCATTTTTCCTACTGGCTGAGTAGTATTCCATAGTATGTATATACCACATTTTGTTTATCCATTCATCTGTTGGCGTGAATTTAGGTTGTTTCCACATTTTGAATATTGTGAATAGTGCTACAGTGAAAAATGATTTACAAGTCTCTGTTGAGTCTGTGATTTCAAATCCCTTGAGTGTATAGCTAGAAGTTGAATTTCTGGGTCATATGATAGTTCTCATTTTGAGTCATGCCACATCAGCAAATGAAAGGTCCTGAACACTTTACTCCATCCACTTCATTAAGATTTCCTCTACTTCACAGCTGCAGACATCCATAAATATTCAGACCATGGAACGTACAAAGTATGAATCTAGGAAAACTGGAAATTGTCAATAATGAAATGGAACACCTAAACATTGATATCCTAGGCATTTGTCAGCTGCAATGGACTGGTATTGGTCATTTTGAATTGGATAATCATATGGTCTATTATGTTAGGAATGATAAATTGAAGAGGAATGGCATCATTTTCATCATCAGAAAGAATATTTCAAGATCTTTATGTACAGTATTGTCAGTGATAGGATAATATCCATAAGCATACAAGGAAGACCACTTAATACAAATATTATTCAAATTTATGCACCAACCACTAAAGCCAAAGATAAAGAAATTGAACACTTTTACTAACTTCTGCAGTCTGAAATTGATCAAACATGCAATCAGGATGCATTGATAATTACTGGTGATTGGAATGAGAGAGTAGGAAACAAAGAAGTGTAAGTAGTTGGAAAACTAGACTTAGTGGTAGAAATAAAGCTAGAGATTGCTTGACACAATTTTGCAAGAACAACAACTTATTCATTGCAAATACCCTTTTCAAGAACATAAACATACACATGGCCCTCAACAGATGGAATACACAGGAATCAAATCAACTACATCCATGGAAATACATTACGGAGAAGCTCAACAGAATCACTAAGAATAAGGCCTGGGACTAACAATGGAACAGACCATCAATTGTTCGTTTGCAAGTTGAAGTTGAAGCTGAAGAATATTAAAACAATTCCATCAGAGTCAAAGTATGACCTTGAGTATATTCCACCTGAATTTAAGCACCATCTGAAAAAATAGATTTGGTACACTGAACACCAATGATGAAAGACCAGATGAGTTGTGGGATGACATTAAGGAAATGATACAGCAAGACAGGAAAAGGTCATTAAAAAGACAAGAAAGGAAGAAAATAACAAAATGGATGTCAGAAGAGACTGAAACTTGCTCTTAAACATAGAGTAGCTAAACAGAATGGAAAAAGTAATGAAACAAAGAGCTGAATAGATTTAAAAGGGTGGTTTGGGAAGATAAAGTAAAGTATTATAATGAAATATGAAAAGGCCTGGAGTTAGAAAACCAAAAGAGAAGAACATGCTCAGAGTTTCTCAAGTTGAAAAAACTAAAGAAAAATTTCAAGCCTTGAGTTATAATACCTATGGGCAAAATATTGAAGAATACAGGAAGCATCAAAGGAAGATTGAAGGAACACACAGAGTTACTGTATTGAAAGAAATCAGTCAAACTTCAACTATTTTAAAAGGTAGCATATGATCAAGAACCAATTGTATTTAAGGAGGAAGTCCAAGCTGCACTAAAAGAACTGGTGAAAAATGAGGTTCCAGGAATTGATGGAATATCAACTGAGATTTTTCAACAAACAGACCCAAGGCTGGAAGCACTCAACTGTTTATAACAAGAAATTTTGAAGCCAGCTACCTGGCCAACCAACTGGAAAAGACCCATATTTGTGGCCATTTCAAAGAAGAAGGATCCAACAGAATGTGGAAATAATCAAACAATCTCATTAATATCACATGCAAGTAAAATTTTGCTGAAATAAATTAAAAAATGGTTGCAGAAGTACATCAACAGTAAACTATCAGAAATTCAATCTTTACTCAGAAGAGATCATGGAATGAGGGATATCATTGCTGATGTCTGATGGATTTTGACAGAAAGCAAGGAATGCCAGAAAGATGTTTACCGGTGTTATATTGACTATGCAAATGTATTTGACTGTGTGGATCATGGTAAAATATGGATAACATCTCAAAGAATGGGAATTCCAGAGCACTTAGTTGGGCTCATGAAGAACCTGTACATAGATCAAGAGGCAGTCATTCAAACAGAAAAAGGAGATTCTACATGGCTTAAAATCAGGAGAAGTGTGTATCAGAGCTATATTCTTTCACCATAATTATGCAATCTGTATACTGAGTCAGTAATCTGAAAAGCTGGACCATATGAAGAAGAACATGGCATCAGGATTAATTGGAGACTCATAAATAACCTGTGATATGCAGATATGTACTCTTGCTTGTTGAAGGTGAAGATGACTTCAAGCTGATGAAGATTCAAGTATGGATTATATCTCAACAGTATGGATTACATATCAACATGAAGAAAACAAAAATCCTCACAACTGGATCTATATACAACACCATGATAAATGGAGAAAAGACTGAAGTCAAGGATTTCATTTTACTTGGATCCACAATCAATGCCCATGGAAACAGCAGTCAAGAAATCAAAGGATATATTGCATTGGGGAAATCTGCTGCAAAGGACCTCTTTGAAGTGTTTAAGAGCAAAGAAACTAAGGTGTGCCTGACCCAAGTCATTGTCTTTTCAATAGCCCCATATGCATGTGAAAAATGGACACTGAATAAGGGAAAGGATAGAAGAATCGATGCATTTAAATTGTGGTGTTGGCGGTAGACATACCACCTCAGAAACTCAAGGAGGGGTCACTATGAATCAGAAACAACTCAACGGTGGTGAGTTGGCTTTTTTTTGTTTGTTTGTTTTGTTTTAAACAACAACTGAGAATACATAATAATACATTTAATATGTAGTAATAAAGGGTTGTAAAGAGTGGCAGACATGGTAAAGACATAAGATTAAACAGAATGGAGTTTTGGTAAAATGGCAGAATAGGAAGAAAGACTACACAGACCCTCTTCAACAAAGAAAAGGGGAACTGATTAACACAGATAAAGAAGATGATCCTGGACCCCTGAGCCTTGAAGGGAAATATATAGAAGTGGACTAAACTCCAACTAGCAGAAGAATTTGCATGAAAACACACAAAAAAGGAGACATACAGAGCTGTGGTCTGGCAGTAATCCTGATGGTACAGACAGCTTGGATATTTCCAGTGGTGGTAGGACCTAAGAATTAACCTGAAAGCCCTGCTAGCCAGGGACTGCTCTGGTGGCTGGTGAATAAAAGTGGAAACAGTGGAGAGGAAGGGGGGCTGAGCTGTGGCTTTTTGCCTGTCTGGAGGGTGCAGCCATTTTAAATGTTTACAAGCAGCTTGACCATTTTGGATATTTAAAGCAACAGTGTTCCCCAGATTCCAGGGACTTAAGAACAGGCTCCACTTGCTGGGAACCCCAAGGACATTCTGGACAAGGACAACTGGAAAGGTGTGACATTCCCCTTGTTACTCTTATACCCTGCACCTCTTGGTGAATGGAGGTGCTGCCATCCCTCACTCCCACCCAACTTCTGGGCTGGTAGAAATTTAATCCCAGTGTGTGTGCTTGGAGGGAGCCTGGGTGCCCTGCCCCTCCCTGCCCCAATTTTTTCTTTTCTGCTTTTTAGTTTGTTTGTTTTTGTCTGTTTTAAAACTACTACTATTATTATTGCTTTTGTCCTTTTCACTGTTATTATTTATTTTTCCCCCTCCCAGGTTCTAGTTTTCAGCTTTTTTGCTTTTCCCTGTTCCTGGTTGCAATCTCTTTTTTCTTCCTTTGGCTAACCACATTCCTTGATTTTTTTTTTTGCATTTTTCCCATTTTTTTTTTCTTTATTATTCACCTTCTCTTCCATTTTTCTCTTATTGCCCTCACCCCAGATATTACATTTCTTTTTCTTTTTTGGTTACTATTCCTGTGTGATTACACAGTGTGTGTTTTGTCCATTTGCTTTTACTTTTTTTATGGCTATTCAATTGTTATTTTTGTCTAACTGAGTAGAAGACAATAACAATCCCCATTTGACACAACTACACCCACACCTCCCACAACTTCACTTACTGAGTGAGAACCACCACTTCCTTCTCCACAAACAGGGCAATGATAAACAACCACCAAGAAGAGACTGACTCACCCTTGGCTGCTCTTCACAAACTGTTAACAGAGATCTAAATACAACAAAGCCACGATGTCTCAGAGACAAAAGATCATCACAGTCCACACAGAGGACCAAGATAAAGTGGTAGAAACAAGGGAGCAGCATACAGACCCAGAACACATCCCTGAGGAAGAAGCAGCATTGGAACTCTCTGATAAGGAATTCAAAAGACTTATATTTAGGTACCTTCAAAGGATTGAGAGACAGACCAAGGAAAACACAGACAAAACCCAGAAGAATTTTGGAAGAAAATACAAGGACAAAATGACAAAATCAATGAAAAATTAGAAATGATTCTAAATCTACAGATAGAAATGTAGATTCATATTAAATTGTCAGAAATAGATAACACATTAGATGGGCAAAAGAGTAGAATTGATGCAATGGAAGACAGAATTCATGAGATTGAAGACAAATACCTGAATACTTCTTTGGAAAGGGATCAATCAGAAAAAAATTAATTTAAAACAATGAAGAAAGCCTAAGGTTCCTGTGGAATTCCATCAAAAGGAATAACCTACGTGTCATTGGAATTCCAGAACAGGAAGAGAAAAATAAAACCACTGAGAAAATTGTCTAAGATTTGTTAGAACTTCCCAGATAGGATGAAAGATGAGAATATATGCATTCAGGAAGTCCTATGAACCCCAAATAGGATAGACCCCAAAGCAAAATCACCAAGATATATCATCATCAAACTCTTAAAAACCAAAGACAAAGAAAGAATTCTGAAAACAGCAAGGGAAAAACAAAAAGTTGCTTACAAAGGACAACCAGTAAGAATAAGCTCTGATTTCTCATTAGAAACCATGCAAGTGAGAAGGCAAAGGGATGGTATATATAAAACTCTGAAAAAGGAAAAAAAATAACCAGCAATTATATACCTTGCAAAGTTGTCCCTCAAATATGATGGTGAAATTAGGAGATTGCCAGACAAGCAGAAACTAAGGGAATTTGTTAAAACCAGACCAACCTTTCAAGAGATACTAAAGGGAGTCCTTTGAATAGAGAAGCAAAAATAGCAAATAACAACCGACCATTAATACATAAGATGACATAACCCAGAAACCACAGCTATGGACATATCCAAAATAAAGTAAGCTTACAAGATTGTGAACAGGGAACCAGAAACATCAATTGGCAAATGAAGACAATTAGAAACCAAAAATAGGACAAATACTGTGTAATTACAGAACTTCTAAATGGTAAGTCAAGAGAGTTGCAAGATAGAATGGACTGTTCCAATCTTGAGAAAATTATAAATCAGAGGGTAACCTGAAAGAATAATGATAAACCTTTACATCACAATAAAAAGGAGGACAAGCACAAATATTCAGCAAATACTAAAATAACAACAACAAAGGAAATGATAACATGATTCATAAACATAATGAGCTCAGCACAGAAAATAATATAGAACAAAGAAAGCAGGGACACCATGAAAAAATGCATAACAAAATGACAGAAACCAATTCATACTTGTCAATAATTACACTGAATGTCAATGGATTAAATGCACCACTCAAGAGATGGAGAGTTTCAGATTGCATATGAGAACATACCCCATCAATATGCTGTCTACAAGAGAAACACCTTAGAGACAAAGACAAAAATAGACTAAAAATCAAAGGTTGGAAAAAGATATATCAAGCAAATGGCAACTGTAAGAGCAGAAGTGGCAATATTAATTTCTGATCAAATTGACTTTAAGACAAAAACCACCATATGAGACAAGGAAGGACATTATATAATGATTAAAGGATCAATTGAACAAGAAGATACAACCATAATAAATATCTATGGACCCAGTGAAATATTCCCAAAATACATAAATCAGACTTTAAAAGAGTTGAAAAGGCAAATAGATGACTCTACAGTCATAGTGAGAGACTTTAATACACCACTTTCAATGAAAGATAGAACAACTGGAAAGAAACTCAATGAAGATGCAGAAGAGCCAAACACTACAATCTACCAACTTGACCTTACAGACATGTACAGACCATTTCACCTAACAACAGCACAATATACATTCTTTTCCAGTGCACATGGAAAATTTTCCTTGATAGACCATATGTTAGGCCATGAAGCAAGCCTTCATGAAAACATTGAAATACTACAAAACATCTTCTGAGATCATAATGCTATCAAATTAGTAATCAACAATAGGAATATCTATGGAAAAAGAGTAAATACATGGAAACTGAAGAACACCCTCCTTGAGAAAGACTGGGTAAGAAAAGAAATAAAAAATTGAAATTCAAAAATTCCTCTAATCAAATGAGAGTGAAAACACAACATACCAATATCTTTGGGACACAGCAAAAGCAATGATCAGAGGCCAATTTATAGCAATAAATGTACACATCAAAAAGGAAGAGAGAACCAAAATTAACACTTTAAACCAACATCTCCAACAATTAGAAAAAGAACAGCAAGAAAAGCCTACAGTCACCAGAAGAAAGGAAATAATAAAGATTCAAGCAGAAATCAATGAAACAGAAAATATAAGCACAATAGAAAAAAATAAACAAGACTAGAAGCTGGTTTTTTGAATAGATTAATAAAATTGACAAACCACTGGCAAATTTAACAAAAGAAAAGAGGGAGAGAATACAGATAACACAAATAAGAAATTCAATGGGTGACATCACAACAGGACCAGCTGAAATAAAAAGGATAATATCAGGGTACTATGAAGAACTGTAGGTG